>NC_041228.1:28429163-28468043 GCF_002837175.3 Physeter macrocephalus | reverse complement strand
AATAGGAACATACATATCGATAATTACCTTAAATGTTAATGGATTAAATACACCAACCAAAAGACATAGACTGGCTAAATGGATACAAAAACAAGACCTGTAAATATGCTGTCTACAGGAGATCCACTTCAGATCTAGGGACACATACAGACTGAAAGTGAGGGGATGGAAAAAAGTATTTCATGCAAATGGAAATCAAAAGAAAGCTGGAGTAGCAATTCTCATATCAGACAAAATAGACTTTAAAAACTATTACAAGAGGCAAAGTAGGACACTACATAATGATCAAGGGATCAATCCAAGAAGAAGATATAAAAATTGTAAGTATTGATGCACCCAACATGGGAGCACCTCAATACATTAGGCAAAAGCTAAGAGCCATAAAAGGGGAAATCGACAGTACCACAATAATAGTAAGAGACTTTAATGCCCCACTTTCACCAATGGACAGATCATCCAAAATGAAAATAAATAAGGAAACACAAGCTTTAAATGATACATTAAACAAGATGGACTTAATTGATATTTATAGGACATTGCATCCAAAAACAAGAGAATACACTTTCTTCTCAAGTGCTCATGGAACATTCTCCAGGATAGATCATATCTTGGGTCACAAATCAAGCCTTGGTAAATTTAAGAAAATTGAAAGTGTATCAAGTGTCTTTTCCAACCACAACACTATGAGACTAGATATCAATTACAAGAAAAAAATCTGTAAAAAATATAAATACATGGAGGCTAAAAAATACACTACTAAATAACCAAGAGGTCACTGAAGAAATCAAAGAGGAAATTAAAAAATACCTAGAAACAAATGACAATGAAAACACGACTACCCAAAACCTATGGGATGCAGCAAAAGCAGTTCTAAGAGGGAAGTTTATACCAACATAATCCTACCTCAAGAAACAAGAAACATCTCAAATAAACATCTTAACCTTACACTTAAGGCAATTAGAGAAAGAAGAACAAAAAACTCCCCAAAGTTAGCAGAAGGAAAAAATTATAAAGATCAGATCAGAAATAAATGAAAAAGAAATGATGGCAAAGATCAATAAAACTAAAAGCTGGTTTTTGAGAAGATAAACAAAATTGATAAACCATTAGCCAGACTAATCAAGAAAAAAAGGGAGAAGACCCAAATCAATAGAATTAGAAATGAAAAAGGAGAAGAAACAACTGACACTGCAGAAATACAAAGGATCATGAGCGATTACTACAAGCAACAATATGCCAAAAAAATGGACACCCTGGAAGAAATGGACAAATTCTTAGAAAGGAGAACTGTCTGAGACTGAATCAGGAAGAAATAAGAAATATAAACTGATGAATCACAAACAGTGAAATTGAAACTGTGATTAAAAATCTTTCAATAAACAAAAGCCCAGGACCAGACGGCTTCACAGGCAAATTCTACCAAATATTTAGACAAGAGCTAACACCTAATCTTCTCAAACTCTTCCAAAATATAGCAGAGGGAGGAACACTCCCAAACTCATTCTACAAGGCCACTATCACCCTGATACCCAAACCAGACAAAGATATCAAAAAATAAGAAAACTACAGGCCAATATCACGGATGAACATAGATGAAAAAATCCTCAACAAAATACTAGCAAACAGAATCCAACAGCACATTAAAAGGATCATACACTATGATCAAGTGGGGTTGATCCCAGGAATGCAAGGATTCTTCAATATACACAAATCAGTCAATGTGATAGACCATATTAACAAATTGAAGGCTAAAAACCATATGATCATCTCAATAGATGCAGAAAACTTTTGGCAAAATTCAACACCCATTTGTGATAAAAAACCCTCCAGAAAGTAGGCACAGAGGGAACTTACCTCAATATAATGGAGGCCATACATGACAAACGCACACCCAACATCGTTCTCAATGGTGAAAAACTGAAACCATTTCCACTAAGATCAGGAACAAGACAAGGGTGCCCACTCTCACCACTATTATTTAACACAGTTTTGGAAGTTTTAGCCATGGCAATCAGAGAAGAAAAAGAAATAAAAGGAATCCAAATTGGAAAAGAAGAAGTAAAAATGTCACTGTTTGCAGATGACATGATACAATACATAGAGAATCCTATAGATGCTACCAGAAAGCTACTAGAGCTAATCCATGACATTGGTAAAGTAGCAGGTTACAAAATTAATGCACAGACATCTCTTGCATTGCTATACACTAATGATGAAAGATCTGAAAGAGAAATTAAGGAAACATTACCATTTACCATTGCAACAAAAATAATAAAATGCCTAGGAATAAATCTACCTATGGAGACAAAAAACCTGTATGCAGAAAACTATAAGACACTGATGAAAGAAATTAAAGATGATACAAACAGATGGAGAGATATACCATGACAAAGGAGGCAAGAATATACAATGGAGAAAGGACAGCTTCTTCAATAAGTGGTGCTGGGAAAACTGGACAACTACACATAAAAGAATGAAATTAGAACACTTCCTAACACCATACACAAAAATAAACTCAAATTGGATTACAGACCTAAATGTAAGGCAACACAATATAAAACTCTTAGAGGAAAACATAGGAAGAACTGTCTTTGACATAAATCACAGCAAGATCCTTTTTGATCCTAGAGAAATGGAAATAAAAACAAAAATAAACAAATGCGACCTAATGAAGCTTAAAAGCTTCTGCACAGCAAAGGGAAGCATAAACAAGACGACAAGACAACCCTCAGAATGGGAGAAAATATTTGCAAATGAAGCACCTGACAAAGGATTAATCTCCAAAATATAAAAGCAGCTCATGCAGCTCAATATCAAAAAATCAAGCAACCCAATCCAAAAATGGACAGAAGATCTAAATAGACATTTCTCCAAAGAAGATATGCAGATTGCCAAGAAACACATGAAAGAATGCTCAACATCACTAATCATTAGAGAAATGCAAATCAAAGCTACAATGAGGTATCACCTCATACCAGTTGGAGCGATCATCATCAAAAAATCTACAAACAATAAATGCTGGAGAGGGTGTGGACAAAAGGGTACCCTCTTGCACTGTTGGTGGGAATGTAAAATGATGCAGCCATTATGGAGAGCAGTATGGAGATTCCTTAAAAAACTAAAAATAGAGCTACCATATGACCCAGCAATCCCACTACTGGGCATATACCCTGAGAAAACCATAATTCAAAAAGACTCATGTACCACAATGTTCATTGAAGCTCTATTTACAATAGCCAGGACATGGAAGCAACCTAAGTGTCCATTGACGGATTAATGGATAGAGAAGATGTGGCACATATATACAATGGAATATTACTCAGCCATAAAAAGAAATGAAATTGAGTTATTTGTAGTGAGCTGGATGGACCTAGAGTGTGTCATACAGAGTAAAGTCAGAAAAAAAGAACAAATACCATATGCTAACACATATATATGGAATCTAAAAAAAAATTGTTCTGAAGAACCTAAGGGCAGGATAGGAATAAAGACACAGACGTAGAGAATGGACTTGATGACACGGGGAAGGGGAAGGGGAAGGGGAAGCTGGGACTAAGTGAGAGAGTGACATGGACATATATACACTACCAAATGTAAAATAGCTAGTGGGAAGCAGCTGCATAGCACAGGGAGGTCAGCTCAGTACTTTGTGTTCACCTAGAGGGGTGGGATAAGGAGGTTGGGAGGGAGACGCAAGAGGGAGAAGATATTGGGATATATGTACACGTATATCTGATTCACTTTGTTATACAGCAGAAACTAACACACCATTGTAAAGCAGTTATACCCCAGTAAAGATGCTAAATAAATAAATAAATAATAAAGTAAAAGGGGGAACCAAAAAAAAAATCTGGACAAAATGTATAAAAATCACTTGCTTGAAGACAAGTAAATTTACCAAGATAGAGAAAAATTACTGGGCTACAATCCAGAAAAGGAGAGAGACTCCGTGAGGCAAGTCAGGAGCTTGGAGTTCCCTTTTACTTGGGGATGTTAGATGATTCCAGAGGAAATAGTTGAGAGTCCAAGAAGCTAAAGAGAGTGGAGACTGGGGTTCTGAGCCCACCAAGGGAAGGAATTATAGTGAATCTGCTCCACTCCTTAAACTTTGGGTTAAAAATCCTAAAAGGTTGCATCCTAGCAGTGTGAAGCAGTTAGATGGGACCTCACAGGGAGTGCACCTCACTTTGTTAAGATGTCAATCCCTAAAATTTAACCAAGGTAATTTCAGAGTACTAGAACACCAGGTACTTGGCATAAGAAGCAATCTTTGAAAAAGGAAAAAAAATATTGTATCACCTGAAACCAATTTTACAAACAATTTTGCAAATACATTAACTCAGAATAAAAAATAACAATAAAAAAAGCCAATTTCTAAAGGTCACATACTGTATAATTCTCTTTCTCATATATATATATAATGTATATAGCATATATATATAATGTTATATATCTATAACATTTTCATAATGACAAAGTTATAGAGATGGAGAACAGATTAGTGGTTTCCATGGGTTAAGGATTGTGGGTGGTATAGGAGTGGCTGTGATCATAACTATAAGGAATAGCATGAGGGAGATCTTTGTGGTGATGGAATAGTTCTGTATCTTGATTGGGGTGGTGACTACACAAATCTACGCATGTGGTAAACTAACAGTTTTATGGATTGATATTATATATAGTTACACAAAATGTAACCAATGAGGGAAACCGAATGAAGGGTATACACGATCTTTCTGTAATATCATTGCAACGTTCCAAGAATCTATAATTATTTTAAAATTAAAAGTAAAACAAAAAACCCAAGCACATCAGAAGATTATATCACATGTATGAAAACAAACAGAAACATAAAACAATAGAAAATGACCAATGGGAGACTTCAGATATTAAATAATTTTATTTCATTAAAAAATTATTTATTTGGCTGCGTCGGATCATAGTTGCAGCACGTGGGATCTTCGTTGTGGCACGTGGGCTTCTCTCTAGCTGTGGCGTGTGGGCTCTAGAGTGCGCGGGCTCAGTAGTTTTGGCGCATGGGCTTAGTTGCCCCGTGGCCTGTGGGCTCTTAGTTCCCAACCAGAGATGGAACCCACATCTCCTGCATTGGAAGGCAGATTCTTAACCACTGGACCACCAGGGAAGTCCCTAGAGAATTTTAAATAACTATATTTACTGTGCTCAATGAAATAAGACAAAATTTAGAATTTTGTCAGAAAACTGGGAATAAAAAATGAAAATTGCCATAATCAAAATTAAGAACTCAGTGGACAGATTAAGAGATTAGACATAGTGAAGAGAGAATTAGTAAACTGGAGGTAGATCAGAATAAAACATCTCAAAGAAAGCACAAAGAGACAAAAGGATGAAAAAGACAAAAGTGAGGATAAAAAGACATAGAGGATAAACAGTCAAGTTTCAATCAGAGATTCTTGTTTCCAAAGAGTGAAGTTTTTCTCTCTTCTTTTGGGAGGGGAGGAAAAGGCAGCTTTTTCTGGCTTCTGTGTATAAGCAGACAAATTCAATTTTTTCTCTGTTTTTCATCTCTGATAAAGACTTTGAAGTTTGTATGCATAAGACATTTGACTTGGCTTTCCTTGTGTTGTCCCGGGGTAAAAGTGGAGTGTTGGGAACCACATGGTCATTATTTGCTTTTTAAGTGAATAATAGTAATCTGTCTCTGATCCAAATACCATGAGTACATTCTGGATAAAAATTAATAATTATGAATATTTTAAAACCCAACAGTAAGAATGAAGCAAAGAAGCTAGCCACTAAAAATACTAATGTGTAACTGTGCAAGTCCATTTATATTGTTAGCTAAAGAGGCAAAACTATATCAGAGTACTTTGAGATATTGGTGAAACAATGAGAAAAGCAAGAATGTGGTTGCCATAAATTTCAAGATAGAGGCTACATATGCAAGGGAGGGAGGGAATAGTGATTTGCAGAAAGCAAAAGGAGAGGCTTTGGGACACTGGCACATTGACCTAGATATGCTTATATGAGCATTCTCTTTGAGTTAGATATCGGAGTTGACTCTATTTCATGCACCGCACTGTATGTAGTAGTTCATTATAAAAGATCAATATGCTTTTGGAGAGAATTCAGGTTTCAAGCACCTGATTTGAATCTCTGCTTTAAGAGTTTGTATCATAGTGTAAGGATTTTGTTCTCTCATCTTAAGAAGAACTAAAAGACAGTTTTCTCTAGCTTGGCTTCATCCAACATACTGTTATGCATGGAGGGTGGGAGAGTATAAAATCATACAGTACTCCTGATACCATGCCACCATGGTCTCCTGTTATTTATTCAAGAAATATCTCAACTGACCTCAACTCTTTCTGTCCTTTATCACATCTCTTTTTCGAGATATGATCCAGTTTATGGGTCTATCACTGCACTGAAATTTCTTATTAAAGTCATTAATAATATTCAATAATTCAGCCACTCACTCAACAAGTATTAATTAAATGTCAAAAGATTCTATGCTAAGTTTCAGATGTACAGCAGTGAACTGAATGGATACATCCTAACTTTCAGGGAGTTTACAATCTGATGGGGGATGTGCCAGTTTAACAGGCAAGTATAATGCCATTGCACCAGTGCTGTGATAAAGGAATAAATGGTACAGCAGGAACATAAAGGAAGAGTACTTAATTCAGAATTGACAGGTCAAAGTAGATTTCTAGATGATATAATATCCAAGTGAGACAAATACAGAAAGAAGTTAGTCCTTAGAAGAATGAGGTAGCATGTGGATGGCAATTCAGAAGTTGAATTACTGGAATTGAAAAAAGTTCAGTATGTATACAGTATGAAATGTGAGGGGAAGAATGTCAGTAATGATACTGAAGTTTCAGTAGAGGACAGATCATCTTTGGACTTGTAATCAAGCCTAAGGTGTGTGGATTTAATTCTAAAAACAACAAAATGTCAATGGTGGTTTTTAAGCAGGAGAATAAGATCATACTTGAATTTTTAAAAGACCATGCTGGGGAATAGATTGAAGAGCTAGCTTAGTGTAATCAAATAGCTTATAAAAACCATCTTCAAGCAAGAGATAATGACAGTGAAATTTAGATATAAAGATATAGATAAGTTACAGGAAAAAAATGTATATCATGCAAACATTAATCAGAAGGAAGCTAAAGTGGCTGTATTAAAGTGGGCTTTAGGACGTTGAATATTACCAGGTAAGGAGGGAAATAATAATGATAAAAGGGTCAATTCATGAAGAAGATACACCATTCCAAACTATGAATGTGCTCCCTGCATCTCTGTGGGACCACATTTCTGGTACTGGGGAATGGAATGTGTGTGGAAATGATATGAGTTAATTTCCAGGATAAGGTAGTTAAGGGTCTGTTGTTGCTGCCCATTTACTCTTCATGCCATGTGCTATCTGAATGATGCTAAAATGACCCTGAAGCCACAATATGAAAGCAGCCTGGGCTGCTGAATCACAGCTTAGAAGAGAGTCATCTGATCCGTATCAGACTCAGATGCGAGCGTAAAACAAACTTCTATTGTGGCGGTGAGGTTTTTAACTTGTTTGGCACAAGTTAGCCTTCTTTCCTTAACTGCAGCCCCTCCTGAGCCAAAAAGGAGCTCAGAAGGGGGACAGAGGGATCTGGTTATCTACTAATAGATAGTGGCTTAAGCAATGATTGTATTTTGCTTTCCTTTTACATTAAAGAGAGTAAAGGTTTTATTTTAGACTTTTTCATATCATAATTATTATTACTGCTAATCTTTTGAGTGATATTATTAATACTTAAACTAAGTTATCTTTCTACTTGAATCTTCCTCATTTTTCCTCACATTCTCCTTTTCTATAAAATATTTGAAAGGCATAATAACACTGTAAATCTATATTTCATACTTCTGAATGTACGTCAGAGGAATAATAAAAATTGAATTCCTATAAATGCATAAACATATGCCTCTAAAATAGTATTTTCCTAAATATATATACTTCCATATATGTATATATATATATATATATATATATATATATATATATACACACACATATAAATTAGTGTCATGGGGTATAACTAAATATTCCTGAAGAATATTCCACTCTTTAAAAATTCAGCAGGTTTCATTATTATAATACTTCTGAGACTCTTTAATTTGTTAAGGCATGATTTGAGACTCTAAGGGTAAGACCTGTTTTTAAAGTTTTCCCAAATTTATAAGATTATGAATCTTTAATTTTCCACAAAGCATCTTGTAGAACTACTGTTATATAAAATAAACTTTGGGAAACACTGTTATGAAGAAATTATTATTTTATTTTCAACAGTCATATCAGATAAGAATATTTCGTATTTTGATTCATATTTTTCAAGACCCTTTATGATTCAATTCTGCCATGCTACTGTTGGAAACCCTAGATTAGCAAGTGTCTTAGGTGGTGGCTGTGCTTCATTTTTTTTTAACTTTTTTTTAATGTCATTAAATTTATGGTATGTGATTTGACATTTTGGTATCTCACCATTATTGTTAGTATTAGCGTCAGTTTTCTGACTCCGTGCTTGGTTCTTCTTCCTTATCTCTCCTTTCTCAGTGTAGGCTCTTATCTCTAGTCTGGACTACTGCAATTATCTGATAGGTAGTACCTTGCCTATAATCTTGAGCCTCAGATTTATACTTAACACTGCCCATGAATTGATCTTTATGAAAGAAAAAATCTGATTATGGCAATCCTCTTCTTAAAATCCTGTACCTAATCTCCATTATCTAATGGCTTAATGGTTTCTTTCAAATGAAGAATCTTATCTTTCTTCAGTTCTAAGAAATTCTCGACTATCATACATTTAAATATTGCTCCCTTTTCATTATCACTAAGCTCTTAGATGCTGCAACTTCTAGCTCTATTCTCCTTATCCTTAATCTTTGTTTCTTTATACTCAGATTTTTATCTTCTTGTATTGCATTCTAAAGTGATGCTTAGGTTCAATCTTCTATATGTTGTACAGTGGTTTAGTAAGTGTTATCTGGAGTTGACACATGTGACTTTGAGTGAGTTTTATAAAACTCCTGTAGTTTAATTTTCTTATCTGTAAAATAATGATCATAATAGTATTGCTTATTTGACTACTGTGAGGAAGAAGTAAATAAAATGTATGCAAAGCACTTAGAACAATGCTTGGCATATAAGTGATCCAATAAGTATTAGTATATTATTATAATTTTTTTAGCTATTAATTTGCTTTTCAGCTGCTTCCATTATGTTGCACAGTCCATCTATTAATTATTTAATTTCAACAATTATGTTTTTCACTTCTTAACCATTTTATTGTTTTCTTATTTGTAATCATCTATGCTATTTCTTATTTTCTAAATGTGATGTCCTGACTTAACTCTCCATGGATATTAATTATACAATATATTCAAATTTATAACCATATCCATTTTGATTGTTCTTTTAACTACTTATTGGGTATAAGGTCTTCAGTTTTGTCTCTCTTTCAAGGAATGTCTTTCCTCAGATATTTTGTCATTTTTTTATTATGCTCCTCTCCACAGTGGACATTTTGTGTTGGATTTGCTGCTCCATCTGTATTGATAGCTTCCTTTTAGTGGTCTCATATTTCGTCCATCACACCTTATTCTGCTTTTCATATTTTAGAGATTTCTCTTGACTTCTGCCCCACTGACAATCTTATAGATTTTTGAAAGAAGCTTATTTCAGAGAAAGTTTTTTTATGACTTGGCCTTTGCCTAACTCTTCTTCCTCATCTCCCACCATATGTTCCAGCTTCATCAACTATATGCAATTCACTGATATTCCCTGCTGTACGCCTCCCCTACTTAGACTAGCTGATTCTGAGTTTCATTTCCCCAATGTGTCAGTACAGGTCAACTCTTCTAGAACATGGTTTTCTCTATAAAATTCTTTAATAACCCTTCTCCATCCTGGGTAGAATTGATCACTACTTTCTTTGTACCTCAGCCTAATTTAGCTCTTACACTCCTATCAGAGCATCAGTAATATATCATTATATTTGTTTATATGCGTGAAAGGGGAGAACATTAGTCATCATTTTTAACCCTTGATCTCCAACCTTCACTTGCCTTCAAAAGACAGCAAATGTCAAGGAATATCTTTCAATTTGCTGAGCTGTGTGATATATGAAGGTGCAAACTGGGAAGCTGAGAAAGACTTAAGGAGTACTATTTAAGGAAAGAGGTGGTGGAGGAAAATCCCAGAGTGGGAAGGAGGATGAAGTCAGACACTGAGAGGCTAGAAGAGAAGGATTTTGGAGGAGGAGGGAAGGGGGAAAAAAAGTGTAAGAAGATTAGGGAAGATTCTTTGTGAGAAGAATGGGAAGAGGAAAAAGAAAGGGGATGACATTCTGTGCAAAATAATTTTTGGGTTCCCAAATTCTTGAGCCTGATATGTTTCAAAAGTCAAGTGATTTGTTTGTTTGTTTTGGTTCTTGTTTAATTTGGGTTTTTCTTTACGTAACTTAAAAAGCCAGAACTTTGCATGTATAATATATTTTGTAAAATCCCCAGTAGGATCTGGGGCAACACACTGTGATCAAACACATTAATATATTTTTCAGCAAAATGTGGATATTCACACTAGTTTGGGTAAAGAAAGAGTGTAAGTAGCCTTTCAATAAGTTCACATTTGGTTTTGCTGCCAAATGGATTTCCTGAAAATTAATAAAGATGCTTTTGATTTTAAGAGTTTATTGAAAAGAAAATGAAAAAAAAAGAGTTTATTGGATTTCAGAATCATAACTAAACAATTGTGGCCCTGTGTAAGCCCTTGCTTTCACCTCCCTAGCAGATCCTTCTGGTCTTGACTAGGCTCACTTACGTGTCTGTGGTCAAATCCTGGGTCACTGACTGGTTTAGGATGGCCTGAGCTGGAATGACTGCTTGTCTCTGTTCTATGTGGTCTCCCAGCCTTCAGCCAACTAGATCAGGCTAGTTTACAGGGTGGCAGCAGGGTTCCGAGAGTGAGTGGAAGCACATAAAACCTTTTGGGAGCCAAGCTCAAAACAGGATCATTTCCAAGGCATTATTTTGTTAAATGAAATCACCAGCTTAGCCCAAATTCAAGAAATAGGAGAACAGACTTTCTCTTGATGCGAGGACCTACAAAGTCAAATTGCTTAGCATGTAGAACAATTTGGACAATTTTGTAATCAAGCTACCATAATAATAAAATGCTGAGTCTGAACATAAAGTGGGAATGGGTGGAAAACTGATGCTGTCCAGATCCAGTCATTGGTTGCCTTACCAATACCAATTTCCCACCATTCTCTTTTGTAACACTACTTGAATCCCCCTCTAAGTAACCATCTTTCGCTTTTGTGTAGTAGAACTGTGGTTTGGGGGATATTGACTCTACTCTCTGCTCAAGGGTGCAAACCAATAAGCCTAATCACATTCCTCAGGCTACAGCAATTGGTCAAGATAAAGGAAGGAACCCATCTCAAGCCCAAAACACGGGACTCCCCTAGCCACACTTGACTCAGAAATATTCCAATCAAGGTAAAGTGCATAATTTTGATCAATGGTTGAGAATGGAGGAGTACATAGTCCCTGTTTCTGTTTAGAACCACAAGGTAAGTTAGCCTGAGGATAAACTGACATACAGGAGAAGGCAAGAGGCTAAAGAATCACAAAGAAACAGAATGAAAGTCAAGGTTAGACTGTGCTGAATTTTCTCTTACCTTTGAGCTTCTTGATAACAAGTCAACAAAATGCCAGCTTGAGTTGTGTTTTCTAATACCTATGAAAGCATCCAAATATGATATATTTTCATACATTTTCTATCTCATTAGACTCCTTGAAGTAGATACCAGGTTTAATTTATTTCCAACTCCCCTGTTTGAGCATAGTGTCTATCTCATCATAAGTCTAAAATAAGTGTTTGGTCAAGGACCCTATATAATCTGAAGCCTGCTGTAACATAGTTCTCTAGTATGAATAAAATAGAAGCAATATCTATAAATAAGAAAACAAAAGGCAATAAGTAGACCCCCAACTCATAAGGCTCAGTTCATATTTCTAAATGAATGTGTAAATCAATTGATAAGTGAAGAATTTAAAACTGAATTCTATCATTTCATATAATTCTCCTATTTTGCTACAATGATAGCTAAAACAAACAGGTACAAATAAATGCCTTTGGTTAAAAACAAACAAACAAACAAACACCTCAACACTAAAAAATAAAAGTCCCTAATCAAAAAGAAAGAAATATTCCAGAAGAAACAATCCAATCCAATCATTTTTTAAATGGATAGTGGGTTTCAAATAAGAAGAAGAAAAGGAAAATAAGCAACGAAGAACTGAAGAATAAGTTCATAGTGAAATGTCAGGAGCATGGCACTTCTACAAACAGCATCCTTATTTTGCAAAATGTATAAGCAAGCTAAGCCTGATTCCCTAGTCCTTATTCACATTTTGATTTTAGTGCTCCTAGGAAAAGGGAATTTGGTTTTCTGGCAATGGTTGTTGCAAAAATTAACTAAAATGGATGCTTTTCTAAAATGAGAACCAAATAGCAATGTGGAATGTTAGTTCTGTGAGACAGAACCAGAGTTCTTACATGGTAAGAATTCCATGTTTCTTTGATCTTAATGGGAATTAGAACATAATGTATGTCTCAGTCTGCAAGATAAAACCCACCCTTTTAAAAATCAAGACAAAGTAACTTTAAGTAGCAATAGAAATGAAGGCTAAATATTGGGAAAAAAACACTGTCATGAACTGTAAAATATGCAAAGAGTCTGTCACTGTGCAGAATCAATGTCACTGTCACATCTGCTAAGCTATGACATGCATCTATCAAAAATACTTTAGAAATAATTAAGTGGATCATTACTGTATTACTCTGTCTCTCCCTCACTGTGCAGGAAGACTAAGTACCTAATTACCAAATTCTCTTAACCCATTGGAGCCCTCATTTCTATTTTTATGCACTTGTTAAAGTCTTATATATTCCTTATAGTCATGTCAGATGAGAATATGGCATGTCTTTCTTCAAGATTTATGATTAGGATGATATTGATAAAAATAGATGCTATCTTAGAATAATACCAAGTAAAATGAAATTCAACATTTCAAATACAAGGCAACTTAATTTATCCACCCTTTACCTGCAATAGTTGGTAATTATTTTTTATTATGTTGCAGTCTGTACATCACATTTATTGCTTCATACATTTAGTGAAATTTATTGAGCACACACACTCTGGTCAGGCACTATGCTAGAGGCTGGGAATTCAGAGACAGAGGGACATATGATTAACATCTCTACTTGCAAGTGTTTCCCAATGTAATACAGGCTAGCCTGTAGAAGGAACATTTCCCAATCTTTTCCTTCTTCCTAAAAATGCCAGAGAAGTCCCAGTGGTTTAGTCCACAAGCAGTTGTTCCTATGTATTAAACATCTTGTGGGGTTCCCTGGTGGCGCAGTGGTTGAGAATCCCCCTGCCGATGCAGGGGACACGGGTTCGTGCCCCGGTCCGGGAAGATCCCACATGCCGCGGAGCGGCTGGGCCCGTGAGCCATGGCCGCTGAGCCTGCGCTCCGCAAAGGGAGAGGCCACAACAGTGAGAGGCCCGCGTACAGCAAAAAAAAAAAAAACCATCTTGCAACCCATTTACCTACTTACGAGATGCTTTAAACGTCTCCCAACTTAACCAATTGTTCAACTGAATCACTTTAGATACCTGGCATTCTACTGAGTAGAATGTGCTGATGATATTTCATAAACTGGGAAATTTTTTTTCACTGCCTTCTCTCAACAACAGTGAAGATCCAAGTTCTCCTGAGGGAAAGATAGGAAGAAACTACCTTAAAATTATCAGAAAAATCAAGCGTTCATTTGATTCTCAAGCTAAACCAAAAGGGAAATAGTCGGTACGTTTTGTCATAGAAAGTATAATGAAGTAAAAGACTCCAAAGTATTCCCCTTCCATCTAGCTATGAATTAATAGTAAAAAACACCGTTAAGGGCCTTTTATCCTCATAAATATTTTAAATTTCATGACCAGCTGTGCTTGCTATTTCTCTTTTAATTGAGCTGTGAGAATCCGATCACTGGAGTGGGTTAGCAGTTTTGACAATCTCAAGGGATTTTCCTGCTCTCTCTGCTACCCCAAAGAAGCTGACTTTTGATAGTTTGATTATTGGAAGGAGGGAGAAGTTGATTTCAAATTAATGCATATTTTCAGATATTTGTGTAAATGTGGATAACATTATTTTAAAAAGAATCTTATTTTTAGAAGATGAAATGATTTATATTTCAAAACCCATGATCCAGAAATGTGTGGGTGTCATAGTCATGTATCTCAGACCTTGAATCTGTTCTCTCTCTCTTTGAATATGAATTTGTACTGCTCTCTCTTCAGTAACTTAGATGTTGAGGCACTTCAGTCTTGCCTCAGTGCTCCCATAATCCTCTGCATATACCTCTGCAATCATATTTACCACACTGTTTGTCAGTTTCAGCTCCAATCTTCGCCACCAAAATGCAACTCCTGTAGAGGAGGGAATATTGTTTATTTATCTCAATATCTCCAGTGCCTGGCAGAGTGTGGAACCAAAAAGTCAAAGCATATTGGATAAGAAAGGAAGGCAGAGTGTGTGGGGACAGAGAGAAGGGAGGAATGAAAGTAAGGAAATATGGAAGAGAGGAATGTGACAATCAACAAGTGGAAAAGTATTTTAATAATGTGGTAGGAGGTGGTTAGAAACTCTCCATTGTAACATACTTGGCAAAAACATCATGTTTGTTAAAAGCTAAATGTGGAAGGTTTGTCAAAGAGAAAGAAACACTCGGGTAGAAAATGACTTCAAATATGCAACAGGGTGGGGCTAACTTTAGTAAACTCTTTAAAAGCACAGGGACCCAAAATAACTATTTACTATGAAGTCTCAAAAATACCACAAAAATAACAATATGAACTTGGGCTATAACAACTTGACCTCAACATTTATACTTCATGTGGCTGTTTAAGACAAATAGTCACAAGTTTTTTGACTTGACCAAGGATCTATTTCCTCTCTCCTTGGATCTCAGTGGGGCTGTTTCTCATTGCTGACTGACAGAATGCAGAAGTGACTTCGAGTGACTTTCAAAGCAAGGCCAAAATGGCTATGCAGCTTCCATCTTGTTTACTGAAACACCTGCAGTCCTGAGCCTCCATGTTGGTGGTCTGACTACTCTTGAGACCAATATACGGAAAGGCTGTGTGGAAGTGCTCAGTGGACATCCCAGCTGACTTCCCAGCAAACAGCTTCCATCAACTGTCTTCCCTGTGAATGAGCTATCTGGGACAATCTGCCTCATTGAGCCTTCACATAAATGAAGCCCAGCCATTAATTGACTGTAACTGCTTGAGAGACCCCCCAGGAAGAAATGGCCAGCTGAGCTCTTCCTGAATTTTTGATCACAAAATTGTGAACAAAATAAAATAGTTGTTCTTATTTACTAATGTTTTAGAGTAACTTGTTACACAGCAAAATTAACCAAAATCCTTCTGTTTATGGAACCTCTAATCAAGACCCACTTAAAGCAGTTGGGAGGTCAGGTCCAGACCGTTTAATAACATTTTTCTGATACAAAAAGCAAGTTTAAAGGAACTTTCCCTTACATTTTTTGAAGAAACTGAATCTAAATGGTTTCAATTAGTGAAGGAAAATAGATGAATACAGGAGAATATTAGTCACATACACATCATTTTAAAAAATTTGAAATAGTTGAGTATTTGGCAGGGTTTATTGATTTAGAAAGCAAACTTGGATAAACTTTTGGTTAGCCCCACTAAAGTACACATCTCATCTTTAAACATTTGTAAGCCTTGTACTAACAGTTATAGCTGAGGTATGTGTGATGGATATATAAAGGGGAAAAGACAGGAAAAACCCACTGAACAAAACTAGGTAATATTTTAGACAAAACTGAATAAAAATGCTATTTCTTCTGTAAGCAGAGAGTATATAAGTAACACAAAACAGGGATTCCTGAAGATATTCATTAAGGCATAATTTAGGGTTAAATATTTTTAAAGAGATCACATATGGTTGGAAAGAAAGAAAAAGTTAACTTTCAAAAGGGGAACCTAATGAACCCCACAAAGTCTTCAAATTGTCCTAAGAATAGCTGAGGTTTTTCCCTTTTTATTGTATAGCAGTTTCATGTGAAGTTTGTGGTAATCACTAGATACTGAAAAAACCTCCCGTTGGCAATCCTGGATCTTAAATGTGTTTTGAAGTAGCTCACAATATGGCAAATTCTAGAAATGAATGTAGCATGGATCTTTCCTCCTGGCAAGAACATTCATTCTGAGAATGAAAGTTCAGGGCATTTAGCTTATGTGAATTGGCAGAAAGCTAATGTCCTCCGAGGAAATTTTAGTATATTGGCAGTAATTATAATTGTCATAGCTCAGATTTTATTCATATCATATGGTAAGAAATGACATTGCAAAGATATTTGAAGCACTCCCAGGTTTTCAACTTGCTTCAGTCTTTCTTGCTATCTATTTCTCACATTTCTTTGGGTCTTCCTCTAACCTCTTTTCAGTTTTGTTCCTGATTTTTTTGAAAATATTTTATTTTTATTGAGAAATATTTGCAAAAAATTAAATGTAAATAGTGTTAAATATGACGTTCACTTGATCCCCTTGTCCTAGTCCATAGGCACAACTGCTTTCAACTTATTTAGCTTGTTTTCTAGATATTTATCTTCATAATTTAAAAATATATGCATACTTCGTCATCAACAAAAATGTTCTATTATGGTATTTGAGGATTTAACTCAAAATTCCTCTTCTTCTGTCTTACCCTTCACATCATCTCAGCATATTTCAATTTTTAATTAAAAGAATATCCAATGTTTTCACTATTGTGACTACATAAATATTGTTCATACTGAACCAGGTAAAATACTATGATGCTTTTGATTTCTTACACAAGTTATTTCCGCTGTAGTTACTAAAGCCCTAAAACTTTGCTTATTTGTTGTCTTTCATTTCTTTGAAGATCTAAGTCTCCTACACTCTCCCATAACTCTTTAAAATGCCTCTCAGTACAATTTTCTTGACAGTCAAACATGTCAGATGAGTTATTAGTTCCAGATATTTTTCCTAGAAACAGCTTTCATGCTCTGATCTGAGCAGTTTGCTCTCTAAGCCAGATAAACATGTTTGTTTTTGTTTTTTCCTGGAATTGTTGTTTACTTTCATCTTGGAAATTGCCTTTGCTTCTACTCTTTGCTGATTTTTCCCCCACCCCTACCCCCCAAATCTCTTGTATATTAGTTTAGATTCAGCTATAAGTTTTAAAAAAAAAAGCTAACAAAAACTAAAATAAAAAAAAAACTCCTCAAAATTTGCTTAGATAATAGAAATTTATTTCTTTTCATGTAAAAAGAATCTAGTAGTAGATGGTCTGGGCTGGTGTCATGGCTTCACAAGTATCAAGTACCCAGGGTTCTATTTTGCCCCTCTACTATATTTACCAGGCTGCCTCATGGTCCAGAAGAGTTGCTCAGTCTCCAGCCATCATGTCTTTATTACAACCAGTATCAAGAAGGAAGGGTGAAAAAGGTACATTTTCTCCTTTAAAAAATTTTTTCCTGTATTTTCTTGGCCCAAACATAGTTCCTTAGCTATGTTAACTTGCAAGGAAATAATTCTTTTGGGAAATAAATTCTTTATCTGAGCTGCAATATTCCTATCTAAATTTTGGAATTCTGTTATCAAGTACCAAGTGTATAATGGATATTAGGAGGAAATTACCACATCTTCCATAATCTGCCTCATTGTGTGTGTGGCGGGGAACCAGGAATGGGCTGGAGAAGAAGTCACACTCTGAGGTAGCTTGGATGACATCCTTGACCAACCCCAGAGGAAGCTCAGAAGCTAAAATAGCTCATCAGAGATGTCCCTTTGGGGTCAGAATAGTTGGACCCTTACATCCCTGCCTTTGTCAATCATTAGATGAGAGTTACTCTAGGAAGCATATAATATTGGGTGAAGCAGCTCTTTTGAGCTAAAGCAATCTCTGAAGAGGCTGACAGCTGTCTTTCACAGCCCTACCTGCCTACTTTTTTATCCTATCAGGATAGAAAGGACTTCTCTGAATGGGAATCTGGAGGACTCAGCCTTACTGTTATCACCAACCATGTGAGACTAGTTTCTTCAAAATATTTTAAAAAGTCTCCTTAGCTAAGGTATAAACAGATGAGAATGTTTGAGTAAATGCAAAGTAATACTACTGAGGCCTATCGCTGAGTATCCTTAAGCTTTCGGAGTATTGCAAAAAACGTAAGAAAAGATCTTAATTGTGAGTATATTCAAGAATCCACACTTCCAACATCCTTATTTAGAACCTACACCCTGTTCTGAAAATTGGAGCTTCCTCTATGGGAACCAGGACACAGATTTAATTCTAATTTTGGTATCTTCCTAACAAAAGATCCATCTATGTTCCCATCCTAGGCACATCCTTTCTTGATCTGCTGCTTATTCAGTGCCTCTGTGACTCCTTTGTATCCCTGCATATACACAGCCATGCACGATAGTTTATATGGTCTCTGCCATATGCTCAAGAAGCCTGCCCATATAGCCAAGCCCTCACATCATCTGAAAACATTTCCATGGCCATCAACCCAGTGTCATTATCCTCTTGTCCAGGTTTCACTAACTCTGTGTCTCCTTTTTATTTGTCACACTTTTTTATGTGTTGCTGCCCAGATTCTCCTATGATTTCTGTTTCCTTAAAAATTATGGAAAATATCAATTGATTGAAGACAATTTAAAGTATTTATAATTCCCAACTCTCTCACTTTCTAAGTTGGTCGGGTCCTAAGGAAGATACTCTTGAATGTTTGGTGGATTGGTAGCTGATGATATAAATAAAGATGGTGAATGAATAATAAAAATGAGAAATTATACTCCAATAAAGATCTATTAAAATTTTTTAAAAATGTGCCTTTTCTGGCCACTTCCTTGTATATGTATATAATTTTTCCTCCAGAAGAATCATTCTAATGGGTTTTTCCAGTTTTGCAAATATAAGGGTCTTAGGCACCCATAGTCCTAGGGGAATGATATTACAGGATGTCTGTGAACTTGAGAAAGGATGTTCCTCTGAATAACAGCCCTGGATATGCGGCTGTGGTTGCTAGGGAAGAGGTAAATAAACATGCATAGGGACCCTTTCTTTCAAAGTTCAAGCACAGCTCTGAGGGAGAGATATAGTCTTACTAATGTTTTATGGCTGGAAAGGAAATTAAGGCCCTGGAAAAAAATTCAGGAGTGGAGGAGAAGTCTGGACTGGTAACCCAGTTTCAATACCTAGACTTAGGTGATGATGGCAAGGGCTGTGTTCAGTTTGATGTTCTAGTGGTTGAATTGTCATCTTGGAACCCAGATCATGGGCACTACTATGACCTGTTCAAAAGTGGGAGGAGTTAGGGACTCACTGAAGCATAGGACTCTGCAGGACCAGTGTTAATTTCATCATTATAGAGGCAGAAGCAATATAGGGAGAAAGCTGGGCTCTGCTGGCAAACTTATCTGACTTTTACATTTTCTATGCTTAGTGTTTGAAAGCAGAATGGACTCTTTTGCAATCATTAAAGCAAAAGTGTTCTTAAATAATTTAGGGATAGAATGTAGCCTCAAAAAGGAGATTCTTAGCTTCCTGTTTATTTGACTATGTGGAGACTGGATTAATTAATTGAAAAATAAAATTAAGGTGACTATTATGGACTGAATGTTTGTGTGTCCCCAGCATTCATATGTTGTAGCCCTGACTTCCAGTGTGACTATATTTGGAGATGAAGCTTTTTGGAGCTAATGAAGGTTAAATGAGGTCATGAGGATTGGGTCCTCATCTAATAGGATCAGTGTCCTTATAAGAAGAGACACCAGAGGGATCTCTTTCTCTCTGTCCACCATGTGAGAACATAGGGAAAAAATGGCCATCTGCAAGTCAGAAAGGAGCTCTCACCAAGAAGCAAATTGACCAGAATCTTGATCTTGGCCTTCTAGTCTTCAGAATTGTGAAAAAATAAATTTCTGTTACTTAAACCGCCTAGTCAATGATATTTTGTTATGGCAGCTGAGCTGACGAGTACTGTGACACATTTGTACTCCAAGCTGATGAAATAGGTCATAATAGTCCCATCAAAATAATGAGAAGAACTTTTTTTCCCCTTGGTAAGAGGTATAGGGTCAAGTTTAATGGGAACAAATGTATACAATAACACAAGCATAAAACCAGGAATATTTATATTGTTCACAAACACTCACATGGAAGCCAAACAGAAATAAGAATTTAAAGAAAAATTCTGAGTGCTGGTGACCTTGTTACTCAAGGTCAGCTTAATATTGGTTACAGTTGGCCATTTTTTACCCTAAGCTAACGATTATGACATTTTAAAAGGCCAACCAGAAAAAGGTAGATTTTCCTTGTGGTCTGAATATTGCCCGTACAAAGTTCTGGAGTTATTTTTAAGAACCCACATGTCTCTGAGATAACATTCATGCATGACAATTTTTGTAAATGTCTTCTTTTTCCATATTCTTAAAGGAATGGAAAGTGGAATGAAAATCTATTGAAGTCAATGGTTTGTAATTAAATTCTGGGATGATTACATAACTAAAGCACATTACCTATGAGCATTTAAGATGATATAATACTTCTGCTGTGGGAAGTCACAAATAAAATTCCATTACATTACAATGTTTCTTTTTTCTTTATAAACTAAGGTGGACTCTGTCTTTATATGCTAGTTGAAAAAGGCACTGTTGGTGATGAGGTAGCTATACAGAGTGACGAGACAAATGACCCTACCAGGATCAATGCAGTGGTTCACTGATGCCTGACCAATATTACTTTCTACATGACAGACTGAAAGAATAGAAACATCATGAAAAGATTTACTGATCTTAGGACACAGGCAATTTATTATTAATTTTCAGTTAGCATTGAAAGAAGACCATTTTGATTCACGCTTGATTTCTTGGTCATTTGGAAATTTTAAGCGTTGGAGTGTATCTTTTGAGGAAGATTTTTAAAATTAGGATTTTTTAAGAAAAAGAAAGCATTAATTTATTCCTCTGGATAAGTGGTAACCTGCTCAGTTCTCTCTCCTGTGGCAAGATCAAGGTCTTGAGTAAGCTAGATATGGGTTTGATTCTGGGCTCACCATAGCTGTATGGCCTTGAGTATGCATTTTTTCCTTATCTGAAAAGTATGGTAGGATGATAGTGAAGATTAAATGAGCATATACATGGAAAAGTTTAATACAAGGCCTGGCCCACAGCAGCCATTCACTGAATCATAGCTACTGCTGTTGTGAAGATCCTGCTGATGCTGCTGATGGTGAGAGGTATGCTAGGCAAGAGCAGAAAGAGCATTCATCCTATATTTGTCATATTCACTCAACATTGTTTCTGCAAATATTCATGAAGCCATGGGTCTGACTCTGAGTCAGTCATGGTGTAAAAATTGTAAACAAAATAAATATGACTCCTGCATTCATTGTGCTTATGGAGGAGTCATGAGGCAAATAATAAACTGAAAATCATAAACATAAATATAGAAATGCAAATAAGTATAAGCTTTATAAAGAAAAATTCACAGTACTATAGGAGAATATAAAAGGGGAATGAAGACAGAGTGGTGTGAAGAAGGGCCTCTTTGAAGAACCATTGCTGAGACCTGAAGAAATAGAATGTGATAACAGGTAAATACTTTAGTGAAGTGCACTCCAGGCAGAGGGAAGAAACGTGTGCACCTGAGGAACTGCAGGAAGACTACTGGGGCTGAAATTAGTTGAGGGTTGGGGAGAAGTGGTACTACATGAAGAGGGAGAAGTAGACAGGGTCTAGACTGGACTTATTAAAGACTAAAGTCATTTTGAATGGAAGAGTGACATGATCTATTTTACATGTTTTAAAAAGCACTTGGATAGCTTTGTGAATAATGGAGAAGAAAGATACAGGAGCAGAACAGAATGATGACCAGTTAAAAGCTACGGTATTATTCCAGGGAGAGTATAATAACAACTTAAGGAAGAATCATGGCAGTGTAGAAAGAGATGAATGAATATTTTATATATAAATTGCCTGGCATATTATTATATTATTATAGTCATCATTATTGTAAATATGAAATGCAGATGAAGATGTATCTATACATCTTCATATATGTGTATATATACCTCTTCAGCTGCATTTCATATTTACAGTGATTATGATGATAATAATAATATAATATGCCAAGCAATTTATTAAACCCTTTCAAATGCATTATACCATTTAATGCTTAGAACCTCTTTAAAAAGCAGATACTACTTTCTTAATCCTTTTTTAAAATAAAAGTCAGAAAAGTTAAAATAACTTGCTCAAGGTCAAACAAGTAGAAAGTAGTATTGCTGGGATCTGACTTTATATCTGTCTTGATTCTAAAACCCATATCCTTAAGCATTACTCTATTCTGTGCCTACCATCTGATCTAGATAATATGTCTACATGCTATCCCTCTGCACTGGTACCAGGGATTCCCTTCAACTTCCAAACCCTCAGACTTTGGAGTGACCATGGGGACAGAGCTGTGCCAGGAGTATCTGTATGAGGTAGCTGCAGTCAACTTTAAATCTACCCCAATATCAGTATCACTAGAAGCTCTAGGAGCTCTCCTCCAGAGGGCTCTACTGTTTCAGAAAAGTGGCCTTTAGAGAAAGTAAGAGGAATTATTGAAGCTTTACCTGTGCACATTAGGAAAAGTGGAATGGTAATTGCTGTATATTGTATGGTGCTGCAGATAATCAAGCAGAGGAATTGGAATAAGTGTTTTGAAAAGACTGTGGAAGATCACCAAACCAGAAGTGTTTTAATCAGAGGAGCAGGGTCCGAAATTTGAATGACATCAGGTGGAGAATAAAGATTCAGGTAGATAACTAAGGGGATATGCTTTGGTGGGGGGAAAGGAGAGGAGAATAGACTGATGAATAAAGTAAAAAGATCTTGACATAGCTGCAGAGAAGAAACATGGAAAAACATGTCAGATGTTAGAAAGTGGAAAGTACAACAGTAATTGATACCACTATTGAAAGGTTACTATATGCTGTATGCAATTGTGTCATCTTGTTTAATTCACTCTCACAATAACATTTATTTACCGAGGCTCAAAGATAACAAGAAAATTGCCTTGCATTACCCAGTTAATAAGTGGTAGAGTCAGGAATTATGTCTGTCTACCTTCAATGTTGAACTCAAATACTATATTCTCCTGGCACAAAGAGGAGAGGGGAGTGGATTTTGAATGAATACTCTCTATGATTCTTGTCTCTAATCCTAAAGGGGAAGGAAGCCCATAAAAGAGAGAAAAGAAGAAAAGAGGAAAATACGATACCTGAATAGGCTTTAGAATGACCTCTCTTTAGAAGACAACCACTCTGGCTGAGAGATTAAAGTGAAGGCTGCAAAGCTTGACAAACTGTACAGGCAAATCCTAAAAGGCTGTATCTCTAGTGACCGAATGAGGTTTTTCAGGAGTTACTGCAGATAACAGACAAACAATAATACATTTGAATCACACATGGGGAATAATAAGAGTGATGAGATTTCTGTTCTTACTGTCTCCTTCTTTAGTTTGACACATTGTATGGAGTTGGGAGGGGATTTACATTAGAGCTTAGAAATATTAAAATGTGCGAGATGTCACCAGTCAGAATTTAACTGGTTGCCGTTTGGTCAAGGGAGCCTATTTCTAGTAAAAGAGTACATTAACAGAGAGATAAGAAACTTCTAGATCAAAGGCCAATGCTGTTTAAGGAGGAAGACAGTGAGCTCCTGAGGTCTGTGACTTGCAATTGTCACATGGCTAGTTGCTGGTTATAATGAGAGCTGCCATTCATCAAGCACTTCCTATACTAGGCACTGCTCTTAGAGCTCCCCGTGCTTTAATAAGGGATCATTCAATTCTCATAAAACCCCATATAATACTAGGTGCTATAATTATAATAATTCACATTTTATAGATAAAACAGAAGCAGGAAAGAAAGTTAAGAAATTTGTCTAAAGCTGTACCGCTAATAGGTATTACAGGTGGGATTTGAGCCTAGGAGATTTAACTCTGTAGTCTGTACTATGCTGTCTCTCTTTTCTGTAAATCCTGTGTCCTCTTTTCTATTTTTCTGAGTGGCTCTTTGGGTTTTGGGCATATACATCTCACGTGCTCTAACATTCTAGCATTCCTAAAGTCAGTAATGCAGATGAGATATTTTTTGAGACCCTCCTCACTTTGCCTATATTAAAAATAATAAAATGTCATTTTTAAGCAGCACTGAAAATTAATTGACTCCAAAAAATACTTCTTTACTATGAAGCACTCTATAAAAATTGTTGTTCTTTTATATACGTAAAGATGGAGCCCTAGATAGAAACTTAGGAATTGAAGAACTTATTGCAGAGCTTAACACATAAAAACACATATTAAATGTTGTTTGAAGAGAGTGGGTGAGAATTGCCATACTTAAATATGTCTAATTTCATAAAGGTTTTTAACTTTTCCTTTTTAAAAAGGTAAGCTTAACTTTCCCTCTCTAAGTGGGTATGCTGGGGGTTGGCTTGGTTGGAAGTGTTTTAGTGGATCAAGACTTTAAAGAGAGTGTCTTCCCTTAAAGCTGTTGCCAATGATGACATGAGAAGGTGAGGCACAGCCAAAGGTTAAGAGTGAGATTCATGCCACTAAGCCAGAGAAAGAAGGCCAACTGGGCCCCCAGCCTAGAGACCAAAAACTAATATGGAAAGCTAAAGTCTAGTGTTACAATGATTAGCAAGAAACAGCAGTCAAGGTAAGCAAAAATTACCTAGACCACTCAGGGTTGTCACCAATTCTTTTATGTGGCATCTGCTGCTCAGTGTTGCTTGGGAGAGCTAACTCTGTATAAAGGGCAGCAATGGGTCAAGTTGAATGTCTCAGATAACAGAGACATTTTGAAAATATATACCAATGGAAGGAGAACACAGAGTAGTATGACAACACACTCTCCTTTAGTCAACTGTGATAGTTTTTCCTTCAAAAATTCACTTTTCTCATTGTACGTTTTCTTGATTTCTCTCCTCTCATTACAGTGATTCTCAATAATGTTATCTTAGTTTTCCTCCTCTATACCACAAAAGGCAGAAATGAAATTTCTGTCTTTCTGCTCTCAGAGACATCTCCACAGAACACTGCAGAACCAAGTGGGAGACATGAGCTTTTCTGATTTCAGCCAAAAATATATTAAATCAAGTGGGAGTCAAAAGAGGGTTGTCACTGTATTGGTTAAGAGTGAAGGTTTTGGTATGAGACAACCTGGGCTCTAAGTACACTCTACTTCTTACTCACTATGTTCTCTACTGCTCAGGC
This sequence comes from Physeter macrocephalus, assembly GCF_002837175.3. Taxonomy (NCBI): domain Eukaryota; kingdom Metazoa; phylum Chordata; class Mammalia; order Artiodactyla; family Physeteridae; genus Physeter; species Physeter macrocephalus. The sequence goes on along the minus strand of NC_041228.1, from coordinate 28,442,630 downwards.
TGCATGGCCCTGGGCAAGGTTATCTGCTTTGTAAAATATTATAATCATTCCAACTTCATAAAATTGGATAGTTGAGTTAGAGGATGCAAATGAGGTTTAAGCATAGTAGGTACCTACTAGATGGTGGCTATTATTTTTATTGATATTGTTGTTATCATTTAAAATGGTCAACAGTTTCAGGGCTTACATGGTGGGGGAGAAAGCTTATTTAAAGCACCTCAGCTCCCTCCTGGCACACAACTATATTTCAAGCGCAGAAAACGACTATCTCACCTTGACAGGGGCCGTTTTCTAATTTAAAGTATTTGATGACTTACTGCAATAAAACCGAGGGAAAAAAAACATAGTACAATGCTCAATTTAGGTTAATAATATTTCATCCTCTTGCTTTGGAATGCAAGGACCGGGACTGGTTCCTCCAGCCTCTATTAAGGGGCACCTGGTTGATTTGAAATATGCATTCTGGTTTGACAGTGGAAAATATAAGACTCATCTATCTCAATGAGCTTAGAGAAATATATTGATAAGCTTCAAGGTTAGAATGGGGCAGTGGGGATAAAAAGAAGAATGCATTTATAAAGAATAGTTAAATCTTAAAATTATTATAAAAATAGATCCAAGGCATTTACTGATGTAAATTTGAAAAATTTCAAATAGATGATTCAACCAAATTTCCCATTCACTCATTCATTTTTTCATTCAGCAGATATTTATTCAGTGCTCACTATGTCCTAGATGTTTGAAATTTATATTATCTTTATCTCCAACAATGGATCATGGGATTGGCCTGAACAATAACAACAAAAGGCTAATGAAATAAAATAGAATTTTACAACAGTCTTGGGTTATACTCCTTTCGAGATTTTTTTATTTAGCAAGTTTACTTCTTCTCACTTTGCACCCCAATCCCCATCTCTTTGCCCCATCCAACCTCTGGCTAAGGCGATGGAAGGAGATTGGAGGGCAGGAGTAGAGAGGCCAAGGAATTTCTGTTCCCCTCTTGCTTGCCCCTCTTCATGTCCCTTCCTTTTCTCACTTGGCTCCAGTAACACTATTTCCTCTCCTTGCTCCTTCAGGCTTAGAACGGGTAATGCCTTTCACTTTTTGGTAGTATGTGAGTGCTTCTACACCCTATGACTGTTCCCTTATCTCTGTCCACTCCTTTGTAGATAGCCCTTTTATTACATTTTCTTTAAAATACCATCTGTGTGAGCCTTCTCCTTCCTGCCTGGACTTTGAATGATAAATAACTGCACCTATATGACTGAGTTAAGAACTCGTTTGTTATCAACAATAAACAAAAAAATTACGTAAAACAGTTTTAATATTTCCAAATTGATACCTTTACCCCCAAGTCTCATGAAGTGAAACTACTTCACTATTGCTGTAATTCAAGTTTATATACACATCTCTAGGAATGTATATACAGGTCATTGACCATCAGTGACCTTCAGACAACAATTTGCCTGCTAGCTTTTATTGTCCTGAGATTTTTAATTAACACACACATTGTTTTATGTAGGTAAGCCCTACATTCCCAAATGTGTCTGGACAGGTGCATCAAGACTTTTCCACAAGAGACTGAGATATTCCTTCTCTGCTTCACAATTTCTCTTGATTGTAGAGAATATTGACAAGAAGCTAGAAAGAAAACACTGTGTTTTACAGTTTAGCAGGAAATTCAAAAGGAACAGATAGGCAATCTGCTGCTCCTCTCCCATATGGGTGACAACGATGCATTGGAAGAATAAGTACTAAATAGCTAAATGAAAAGCTCAAACTGTGATTGATGAGGAGTTTAATTTTAGGGCAAACCGAGATGCTTTCCCAATCTACAAGAGGTAGAAACAGAGAAAAAACTCAAAATGTCTCACCTGTAAACAGTGGTCCTTAAAAACCTTGTGTGTTTCAGGGGGAACATCAGTAAAGTTATTTAGTGAAAATGCTAAGAAAGATTCTAGTTGAGAATGAAAAAACTTGATTATTTATTCATATCTTACTCTGAAAACCAAAGTAAAAATATTGTTTTGATTAATTCTTTAGTTATATTCATTAAGAGCAGGTTATCAAAGTATTTATTAGAATTAAGTTTAAGTAAAATATTTATTGAAAACTGTATAAAACACACTGTACAGATATATTGCTATGGATTGAACAGTGGGAGAGCTTATTCTGCCTGGGTCAAATGGCTATATTGAAAATTAGATGAAGAGTATCTATAGAATATTGATTGAAATATTTTGAACATTTCCTCTCTGCCAGATTAGTAAACACCTGTGAAAAACAATTGTTTGCTATTAGGATCATCATTTGCTAATCTAATAGTTTGTGGCCCATTCCTTATCTGAAATAAAATAAGTAAATCTCACACTTGGTTCCTAGAATATTCTTTCAAGATATTCACATTACCTCCATTCTCCAGATTTCACTTCCATTTCTTGTTGTTATTCAAAGACTCCTAACAAAGAATAAATAATCAAATGTGCAGTTTTTCTTGGTACTCAAGGTTATACTTTGACTATGTCAGGAGACAGACTCATTCTGAGATTACATACTATTACAAACAACTCTCTTATCTTGGGATTCAATTCTCTTTGCACCAGCATTAGATTCATCCTTTTTGTGATATGAGTTTCTTTCTTACAGGCATTGAAAACACAAACAAGACAAAAACAAAGTAAGAGTTGAATAACTGAACATTCCCTTTATCCCGGTGATTCTTTATCCTCCCCCCACCCCCCCACCCCCAGCACGTCTGCCTTGGGCTTCAGTTAACTCATATGAATACAAGAGTGAATTTTAGAAAATGAGATTTCAGCCTCTTTTCTTATCCTGCCTTCAAAGTAATTTTGATGGAGACAAGACTGGGTCAACCACATTTATCTTGGTAATTACTGAATACCAGCTTTTGAGATAGTTTTATTCTTGTAACAAAAATGTGTTCCACCTGATATCAAGCTTCCTGACAAGGTTGGCCTGGTATATTTTAATATATACAATCCCAGATGCTAATGTGTGCACAGATTTTCTGAACCAAACATAGTCTGTTAGTTGACATCACAATATTAGCAGATCAGCATGATAGAACTGGCAGTAGTTCTGAAAAGGATTCTTATTTCAAAAAATCTCATTTGGAAAGACTACTTCATACTGGCTATTATAACAGAGGTAACTACATTAATAAAAGATGGAAATTCTTGGTTACACCCTGCATCGGCAGGCGGACGCGCAACCACTGCGCCACCAGGGAAGCGCTTGGTTACACTTTTGTATGATTATAATTTTCAAGTGCTAAATAGGCTTCTGATTAAGCCCAAGGGGAATTTTACTTACATTTCTGATTAAGAGAGAAATATACTTGATTATTTAATGGTCAACACTCTTTTCCCTCCTTCCTTAAAGAAGATATTTTGGATTCAGGTGAGAATCATCATTCCCCCCTTAACTTTACTCTTACCTTCAATATTGCACTTGATCTGATAAAGCATATTAACTGGAACAGTGAAACAAAATGAGGCTCTTTAGAATTACATGAGTGACTTTAGGAAGTTAAAAAAATGCCCAGTATTCTGCTCATGATTCTTCTGAGAGAGGGTTTTCCCTCTAAATACATACCAATATATACAGCATATAGAAGAGCACAATATAGGCAACCAAGGGCTCAAAGATGGAACACAAAGAAAAAAAATACTAGTAAGTTTGCGGATCAGACCTAAGAAACAATCTCAGATAAAATTAGAATCAACATCTTATTATTGAATAAATGACTTCACTAGAAGTCTAAAGAAAATTTGCTTCTAATATAAAGGTTAATATAAAGTTAAGATTAGGCAATAAATAAAGTAACCCACATACTATGAATAAAAACAAATCCCTTTTGATGACCACATAGGATATTTACCCCAATTTATTCTTCAATTCATAGATGGTAATGTTTTATACATTAGGTAAAAGTAATTCTATTTATTTTTCATATAGTAATAGTTAGCTAAAAGTTTAAAAGACCCACTAGTAGTTTGTTATATCAGAAGTATGAAATTTGTCCTTAGTGCTAGACTCAAATCCTTACTCTTTATCTTAGTTAATACATTGAGCATAGCTCTATCCAGACAGGTATAAAGTCTATCCCATCTTCAAAACGGTAAAAACTCTTCTTATACTCAAATTATAAACCTATTAATCTACTCACCTTCACTGTAAAATTTAATGCCAACTCCCAATACAACCTATGTTTGATTCTAGCAAAAACAAATGAATTGGTTTTATATATTATCCCATTAAAAAAAAAAAACTAGGACATGAGGCCTGATAGGGTTAAGAAATTTTCTCAATGTCTTAACAGATTTCAAGATTTAATTTTCATTGTAATATTCCATGGGGACTAATTTCTTAGACTATTAGCTTCATACAGGCAGAAATGTATTTGGTTTAGTGGTATATGCACAATACCTGCCACTGTGCCTGTAGTGTAAAAAGCAGTTGTTAATTGTTCATGTTAAAGTCACAGCTACCATGGAATAACCTCTGTTTCATTTTCACCAAGAAAATAGTATAGGATAACAAAATGTTTTTTGCAGTATTTAACAACCTTTTCCAGTTCTTTGATTTCACAGAATAATAGAATTTTATACCTTGGGGAAAACTTCAGGGTTATACTCTCAGTTCCTTCATAACTGAATGTCTGTTCCCAAAGCACACTAATTTTACTGTAAATTTCAAGTTAATCTTACTTTTCAAAAATTAATATGATTACCAGAATGGGAATGGTTGAAAATAGCTTTTTGATGGATGAGATATCAATTCTAAACAGTTTGAAATGGGGCTGTGTCCTAGTTTCCCTTCTCATTTCCTAAATATTTTGGTGTAGCTAATGGTTTTAGAGTTATGTGTCATCCAGCTAGCAGGAGTAAAATCAAGAAAACTACCGCCATCAATGTCAATGACATGAACTAGATATCTTTGACTAGTTATTGCTTCAGACCAGCTCAGCATTAATTTCATAACCACCAAGCAAGCAATTGAAAGTCAATTGGTCAGAGTTTACTGAAACACAGTCAACTTTTCATGTACAAATTTCTCAATTTCTACTGTCTGCCTAGCACCTAAACTATATGTTTAAGGTTTTCATTAAATAACCTCATTTTTAATTTCAAATATAAACTTGCTATTACTATTTATTTGGAAACTTTTATCATAGGACATAAGTATAAAGTAAGTGTAAAATTAAATATTATATAAATAAAACACATTAAATTTTACCTATGTTCTTCTCTGGGCACTCTGGGTAGGAATTCAAAGTAAAGTGCTAACTATCTGGATGATGTACAATAAGTTTCTCAAGAGACCTTTTCATCAGTTATCTCACTGATAAAATGTGGATAGTAATAATTCCTATCTCAGAGGACTTTAGTGAAAATTAAATGAAATAAAAGTGTCAAGTCTCTTCAAACTGATTTAAAGATGTTATGTTTTCCTAATCAGATTCTCTACAGATTTTTTTCTTTTGATAAAATTTATAACCTGATTTTAAGTTTTATATGAAGTACAAGGCAATTTATATGGAAAATAGCCAAGGCAATTTTGAAGAAGCAAAACAAATTTGAAAGCATTTCACTGACTATTAGAAAGCTATATTAATCAAGATATTGGTAGATAGGAGCAATGATAGACAAACTGATCAATGAGATGAAATACAGTGCCAGAATCAGATGTATTCAGTGCCACATATATTCAGTCACCTGAAATACAAAGACGATGGCAGTACAGTGCAGTTTTTATTCAACAGTGCTGCATCAATTGGATATCTATGTGGAAAAAATATGTATCTTGACCCCTATTTCACACTATACAAAAAGAAAAGTCAATTCCAAATGAATTGAAAATGTAAATGTGAAAGAGAAAACAAAGCTTGCAGGAGACCATCTTCATGACTTAGGCATAAACAAAGATTTCTTAGGCAGAAAACAAAAACCATAAACCATTATTTTTTTTAATTATAATGGAATTTTATTAAGAATTTATGTTCATCAAGGCAATAATAGTAGTGTCTAAAAGCAACTCATGGGCAGAAAAAAATATTTATAATATATTTATCTGACAAAGAACTTATACCCATGATATATTAAAAAGAACTCCTACAAATCAATAATCTCTTGCAAATTACACAACACATAGAAAACTGTACAAAAAGAGTTGAACCCTTCTCACAGGAGAATGTCCAAATGCTTAATAAACATAAAAAGATGTTGAACTTCATGAGCCACAAAGGAAATGAAAATTAAAACACCCACAATGGAAGATGATATATTTGTAATATAGTTGCATGGCACAAAACTAGTACCCAGAATATAATAAAGTATTTCTGAAAATCAAATCAGTAAGACAGACTACCCAATAGAAAAATGGGCAAAAGACTTGAACAGGCTTTTCACAAAGAAGAAAATCCAAAGAACCAATAAACCAATAAAGGTGTTCAACTTCCTCCATCACCAGGGAAATACAAATTAAAAACCACAATGAAATATTACGACATAATGACTAGGTCAAGTAAAGTCTACCAATAACAAGTGTGGGTAAAAATTTAGAACAATATCTATTATTGTAAACATCCTGTAATAGTTTAAATTAGTGCAGCCACTTCTGAAAATATTTAGGCGTTATCTATTAAAAGTGAAAAGCTGTTAGGTATGTACCATAAACCTAACCACATCTACAAAGAACACATATGAATTCTTATAGCAGCATTGTTTAGGATGGCTAACAATTGGCAACAAGCCAAAAGTCTTTTAACAGTAGAATGGAAAAATAATTTTTGGTATATTTTTGCAAAGGGGTACCATAAAGCAATGAAAATGAACTATACTACATGCAACTGTAAGAACCTCACAGAGAAGCATGAAATAAAAGGATAAGCACGATTTTCTTCAAAACCAAAAAAGAAAGCAAACTAACATGTTTACAGATATGTGGTAGAACTATTAAGAAATATAAGGAAATTGTTACAGAACTGTCATCACAAAAGTCAGGTTGGCAATTACTCTCTGGAGGTAGAAATTTAAGATCAGAAGAGACAGCCAGGGTCTTCTGGGAGCTGGTGGCAATGTTCTCTTTCTTAACCTGGACGCTGCTGGATAATGTTCACTCTGTAGTTACTTATTAAGCTTTACACCTTTTCCATATATATGCTATGCTATATTTCACAATTTTTTAAAAGTTGAGAAAAGAAAAGAGAAGTAGAGAAAGGGTATCCATTTTGTTGGTATGGGTCATGACAAAGACACAGCTCAATAGGCAATCCAGTTCTTTAGGATGACTAAATTCCTAGAAGCTCAGTCTAGAGTATGTAATCTGTTCCTTTGGCTCTTTTGGAATGGCTAAAATGAAAAAGCTGAAAAGTAGCAAGTATTGAAATGGATGTGGAGTAACCGGAATAGTCACACACTATAGGTATAAATGTAAATTGATATAACAACTTTGGAAAACTCTTCAACTGAAGTTGATTATAGACATACCTATGACTCAGCAATTCCACTCATAAGCATATACACAATAGAAATATGCTTATATAGTTATCAAAAGACATATATTAGAATATTCATAGCAACACTGTTCTTTGTAGCCCCAAATTGGAAACTGTACAAATGGACAATGATGTAATGAATGATAATGGAATGGACAAATGAATGGTGATATCTTTACACAATGGAATACTATTCAGCAACAAAAATAAATAATTCATAGTTCCAAACAATGTTATGGATGAATCTCACAAACAAAACATTGAGCACAAGCAGTACATATAGATGGGTTTATTTATACAGTACCTTAACAGGCAAAATCAATCTGAGCTGTTAGAAGTCAGGATACAATTATCCTTGAGTAGGTAGGAATAGAAGAGGTCACAGAGCGGTGCTTGTTATATTCTGTTTCTTGACTAGGGTGCAGGTTAAAAGGATGAGTTCAGTTTTTTAAAAATCATCACTCTAAACATATGACTTATGCACTTTTCCTTATAGATACATTAAACTTCTCTGTGGGTTTACATATGTGAATGGGATTACATATGTGAAGTTCTTATAAGTGTACCTGGTATGTAGAGCTCTAAAAATCATTAGCTATTATTTTTGTGTTGTTATTGATGTTCTTGCCTACAAAAAGCAATAAGCCTAAGTCCTGCTCCTCATATATTAAGAAAAGAAAGTAGTAAATGTTGCAAAGACAAGACAGCATCAAACGGAGGCTATCTCGCTAACATAATCAGAAGAATTAAAAAATAATTGAAAAATGCATAATTTTCTTCTTAACAGCGTCAATGCATTTTAGCTCTGAGTCTGTGGACTACCTATGACACACATCCCTCAATGTGGGAAACACTTCAATTGAGCAAACAATTTAGCTACTTTGAAGAGACTGTTGACATCTTACTCACCCTGACAGTCTCATCACAGTCAAGCCAGGTATTCTTTTTTTTTTCCCCTGAAAATCATTTATGTCTACTTGATCTTAACATAACCCAAATAATGTTGACTTCTGAAATTTTCAATTCAATGGTTACCTGAGTACAGTACTTGAGGATATGTAAAGTTCAATTTTAGCTTACTCTACAGCTTAATCCTATGTGGGAAAAAAAGAGTAACACTTTATCTAGAGAATATAAAGCATTCTACTACATTCTCAGAGAAGATTGTTAGTTCTTTTGTCTGTATCCTTGGTAGTCAATAGGGAGTCCTCTTAAATCGACAATAGAAAATAATATCATTATCGTATCAAAGAATATGATGAAGATATGGAATGTTTCCATTGCTCCTTAACATTTATGACAATGTGGCTGTACACCCACAGAACAGAGAATTAGCCAGATTAAAAAGATATATAATTTTAAATGTAATATTAAGATAGAGATTAGTGCTGGTTTAAAACCCCATCCTCTGCAAAAGGATGACTTTCCATTCATTTAGCAACTATTCTCAAACACTGATAGTTGCACAGGAGATTACCTCATCTACTTTGAGTTTAGTTTTATATACAGTCTAAGTAGTTTTATATACTTTTTTAAACAATCTTGTAAATAGTTTCCAAACTAAAGGTGATGCATTTTTATGGACTCAAGAGACTAAGGTTATTGAACAAAAAATCAGTTCTAAAGTGGATGAAGTGAAAATCTCTGGTCAATGAGTATTTACCTAATAACTTTTAATTATGAGATCAACATAATATTTTCCCCTCTTCTTGGTTTCTAAACTCTGGTAAGCCATTTCTCTGCTGTTGGAGGAATCGGAAATTTGATTTGCTTTGACGAATGTGTGGAGTATCTATTTTGCACTGCCCTCTCTGCAGCGACATCTTTTAGTCCGTCTGTATTAAGATGGCAGCCGGAAGAACTAAAGTAGGTAAGAGGAAGAACCAAATTAATGAGAGAAATTCATTTGAGGCTGCTGGGATGTTCTAGCTATTGGAACTAAGAGAATTGGTATAGCCATTAAGAGGGGAAACCATGGCTTATGAAAGGGGAGACAGTGAGTTGTTTGGGCTGCAAGATTATATGATTTCTCCTGTTTGTTGATTTGTGTTTGCCACAGAATCCACCACGTCTTAATTTTCTTCACTTCTGGGTCCCTTGGGTCTCTGGCTCTATCTTCTCCATTTTCTTTCTATTAGTGTACACTGCTGGCTAGCACTGTTAATCACTTTCTCTGTGCATGGCACTATATTAAGCAGTTTTCATAAATAAACTCATTTGATCCTCAGGACAGCCCTATATGACTTATATCATTTTATATATTTTACTGATTGAGGGAACTGAGGCCCAGAGAGGATAAATAAATTTTCCAAAGGCCACACAGCCAGTATGTGTTGGAGCCAGATCAGCAACCTGGGAGACTTTGCCTCTAAACACTAAATGCTACTGCCTAGGCAATGACCTCCAGCTTTCCATCTTTGAACACCTATCAGAGTTTTCTCCACCATTAGTAGAAACTGTTGTCATATGTTTCCACATTCTATGAAGGATCCAGTAAACTGATCCCATGGCTGACAACAGATCTAAAACCTATTTACCAGTGGAAATATCAAATTGTTCTGTGAGAACTGAAAGAGAATAAAATATACCTTTGTGCTATTTTTTTGGTATTTGGTAGGAGCTCTTCAGATGGAGAAAGGGGGCCAATTACTGGAGATTGAGGGTTGGAAAGGAGAAGAAGACAAGCAAAGGAAAATAGAGTAAACAATAACCAAGATTTTGCATTCTCCTTTCTACTTAATTGGCAGCTCCTATAATTCAAAGTCTATTACAAACTAACTCCTAGTCACACAGACCCCAGGTGTATCTGACAGATGTCAGGTGAGAAAAAGAATCATTTTCACAACCCCAGAAATCTCAGTAAAACTATTGAGGGTAATTCCAACCTTCCACCTATGGGACATCCTTTAGAACTCCTTGATTATATCCGTATTATCTTTCATTAAATCAATTTCTTCCAAAAAAAAAAAGCTGCTCGATAAATAAAATAGTTTGGCACTGTTCTCTCTCCACTAAGGAAGGGGTGTGGTATATGCTGTCCCAGTACTGATTGTAGCAGACAGTGGGGTCAGGTCTTAGTGAGAAGGAAAACTCAGGTGATGCCCTAGGGGTGTCCCCCCAAGTTGAAAAGTATATAGGACATCTCTTGTCCCCTGCTTCATATTCATTTGGCTCACTTTTTTTTCCTGAGCACTGCTGCAGCAATGAGTTTTCACAGGTGTAACCTGATAGCACGATATATCTGTCATTTGTGGCTTGGGGATTCTTGCATGCAGCATCATGGGATGGATGTGAGCACTTAACTTTCTTCGAGGCACATTTTGACTGATGGTAGAGGGAATCTGATCCTTTCTCTCGCAAAAGAAGACATTCTGAGGTGTATTCTCTATGACACATCAGAAGGTCTTGGCTGGATAGAGCTTCACTTGTCCATCACAGAAATCAATGCGGCATATTACCAGGGGATTGGCTCCCTCTCCTTTTCTGTTTCACTCTCTCTAGTCCTTCCTTTTCTCTCATCTCGCTTCCCTCATAACCATCTGCATGAAATCCCGTGTCTCAGTTTCTGCTTTCAAGAGCATCTCAGGCTCACACAAAAGCATAAATGGAAAAACTGAAAAGTTGGAAAAAGAGTGTGAATAAGATGAAAAAGGTATAGATTATTTACCTTACCTTAAAATTTATCCAAAATAGAATTTGGGACAGTTTATGATAATGGAATGGGGTAGTAAACCAAAAAGCATTAATACAATCAAAAAGACAAAACTGCATTATAAATGAGAAGACATTTACATCAAGTTTCTAAGTTTGGATAAAATTGCAGCAATTGAATGAAATATTTATATCGAGGTTTCCTAGCAGCCAGAGCAAAAATGGAAATGTGCTCTTAATGTTTAGTGGTTGGGAGCAAACCAATTGGACAGTAGATGTAAATGTGTTCCACGTACTGGACTCCAGGAGAAATTGTATCAACATCTTTTTAACATCTTTACTGGAGTATAATTGCTTTACAATGGTGTGTTAGTTTCTGCTTTATAACAAAAGTGAATCAGCTATACATATACATATATCCCCATATCTCTTCACTCTTGCGTCTACCTCCCACCCTCCCTATCCCACCCCTCTAGGTGGTCACAGAACACCGAGCTGATCTCCCTGTGCTATGAGGCTGCTTCCCACAAGCTATCTATTTTACATTTGGTAGTGTATATATGTCCGTGCCACTCTCTCACTTTGTCCCAGCTTACACTTCCCCCCTCCCCGTGTCCTCAAGTCCATTCTCTAGTAGGTCTGTATCTTTATTCCCGTCTTGCCCCTAGGTTCTTCTGACCATTTTTTTTCTTTTCTTTTGACATATGGTATTTGTTTTCCTCTTTCTGACTTACTTCACTCTGTATGACAGTCTCTAGGTCCATCCTCTTCACTACAAAACATTTTTTTTTAATAGATGAGACATTGCAAATGTAATGAACGGGGTTTTTAATAACAGTTAAAATGAAAATTACAGAGGAAGTCCATGAGGCTGCTTCATATATTAGTTTTTCATCAGTGCCAAAGATATAATATCTAAAATGCTAGAAATGTCTTAAAATAGCAGTTTGGGGTTGTTAAAAATGCACAAAAATCTGCTCAAATGCCAACTTATTGGAGCATGAAAGAAATAACTGTTACCTGAAAAATAATTCAGAGATCAGCACTTACCTAAACTGTATAGGAGAATCAAAATAATGGCAAATTTTGAGCAAAACTGCATCCTGATGACCTTTGAGCAAGATAAGACTCCTATGCACTCTCAAATAACTAAATAAATTAACACATTAAACAACATTTCCTAATCATGGAAATATGACCAATTTATTGAATATGTCACCACTTCCTCCTGTACTTCTGTCACATATTCCTATTGATATGGCATTCTTTCCCCTTGGTCTTGGAGGCAGCCTCTGAACTTCCTAACACAACACTCCAGACACTGAAAAGAATTAGAAACTACAGATGAGTTGAGTGCTATTGATTATTATGTATATGTGTTAACCACCTGGATGAGAAAACATGCATGCCAAAAGCGATTTTGGACTGAGAGTAATAAATATTTAGCTCTTCTCACTCATAGTAAATGGACCACAGATTTCACAACTTCTTCAGGCTACTCTTGGGACACAGGGTAGAATTTGTTCACTATGTTCAATACTGAAAACGAATAATGTGTGAAAATAGAGTGATATTTCCAAAGTGACTAAGATATCTAAGACCCATGAAGAGGTAAATTTTATCACAGTATAAAAAGTGTTGCTATATGGGGTACAGAAAGGTAAAGGAAGATTCTTTACCATTATGAATCCCTTTGCCAGAAAGACAAGACCAATAACAATAGATGTAAGTGCCGACCAAGCCTTATAATACCTATCATTTCATTAATAAAAAGAAGGCTGGCATGACACAGCGTACTTCCCATTCTGGAGAGCATTTCCACAACCCCCAGCCCAACTTCCCCCGCTCTCAACCTTCCCCACATCTTGAGTACAGGTTAGTGTGGCATTGACACTTAGACTTCTTGGAAATATGACTGGTAAAGGAAAAACTCCATCTACAATTGTAACAAAAGGAACAACAGGATGAAATCCTTCCTACATCAACTTATCATTTTTCATCTGATAATACTGTGGGAGGATCTCCTCCGTGAAATGGAAATCTCCCAGGTTATCCACCACCCAGGCATAATTCCTGAAATATAATGAGCTGCCACTGCAAAAAAGAAGCAGCTCTGATTGTATGGGAGAGATGTAAAGAGGGAAACATATATCCTATTATAAAGTTTAAATGGAATTCTCTCTATCTTTAATGTGAATAGATGAATAAAACTTTTACAGGGCTTCCCTGGTGGCACAGTGGTTGAGAATCCGCCTGCCGATGCAGGGGACACGGGTTCGTGCCCCGGACCGGGAAGA
>NC_041228.1:28420577-28429015 GCF_002837175.3 Physeter macrocephalus | reverse complement strand
AGAGGCCACAACAGTGAGAGGCCCGCGTACCACAAAAAAAAAAAAAAAAAAAAAAAAAAAAGTTTACAAAGTGAGTAATCTATAGTAGTATATGATGTTAGTAAAGTAAATGTGTGAAGCTTCCCTTAAATAATAATGCTAAGACCAAGTATTGACTTATTAAGTTTCTAATGCTACATATCCTTTCTGATGTATAGGTAGTAATTGTCATGTATAGGTAGAAAATGTAAGAAATAGTACAGTCAACTGCACTGTAGATCAATAGAGGTTATATGAAGGGAAATCATACCGTAATCAAGTACTTAAAGAATTATGAAGTTAGATTCTTATATTTCATGGTATATGAAAATATTGACATTGTTTTCAATAGCCCTCACCTATGAATCTAATAATAGTAGTCTATTTTTTGCCTAAATTTCTTCCTGGTCATGAGTAACTTTCAGGAAGATTAATTCTAGGTTACTGAGTTTTGTTGATAAAAAAGGAAGTAAGTGTTGCAAGCACAAAGAGAACCTCGGTTATTTCTTCCATGGAAATGGAAGGCATCCATTTATTTTAAAAATTGTAATTTAGTGTGAATTATTTAGTACCTATAGTCATATGCTGTTAGCACTAGAAAGGCCCTTAGAGATTTCCCAGCTCAAAAGTTTTCAAATTACATTCTTTGGTGCCCTGGGCCCCTCAGACCCACCAGGGGTCTGCCCACTCAGCTGCTCGCCTTCACTTTGGCTAACCCAATTATATTTTTGAACTGTTTTATGTAATGGTATAACTTGTAAGTTTTGACTTGAAAAAAAAGAATTCTGCTACTAAAAATTGTGAGACAGTGACTGTACCCCCTCATTTTACCAATAATAGTTGTAGGAATCCATGATGTAAAGAAACTTCACCAAGAAAATATTGTTTTAGAGGTAGAGCCAGGCACCAATGTCCTTTCTATTCAAGTGGGGCTCTTTTCCTCCACAGAATTTATGGAAACAGCTCCTGTCTGAAAATGTTTATAGCTTTTCTTTCTTTTTTTTTTTTTTTAAGTTTTAAAGCTAATTAATAAATGAGTGAAACTTCCAAGTTTAGACCTACTTTTTATGTAAGACTATTTGCTGTTTCAGAGAATAGAAATACTTGGCTATTTTTATAAATTTGATTAGTCAAGCAAGTTTGGGGGAAAAATTGACATAAAAAAGAATTAAAAGAGAGAGGGAGGAAAGTAAAGGGAGGAGAAAGGATGGAAGAAAAATGAAACGAGAGAGACATTAGGGAGAAAAGAGAAAGAAAACTGTTTGGATCAATATGACTACATTTGGGGCTGAGGGCCTCAAATCCATTTTTTACATTAAACCATTAAAATATAAAACTTACTTTTACTTGATACCATATAGGAAATAAACACTTGATGATAACTTCTTTAAAATGGATTATGATTATTTTACTTTTAAATTCTATGTATTCTGTCCTGTGTGTGTGATGGCATTTAATAAACTGAACTGCAAATTGTTCTAAAAGAAAAAATATGAAAAGCTAGTATAAACTTAAAGATATATCCCAGGTTGGGCATCCTCAAGAGAGAGAATATATATATTCTCTCTCTGTCAAGAAATCTCTCTGAGAGAATATAAGCAAAAGTAAAAGTCAGTTGAAATAAAATTATCCAAGAATTTCAGAAATGTTGCTATATATTTATGAATTAAGACCTCCAGTTCCTTTGAATAGGGGAGAGATGTTAACTTGCTCTGCAAATCAAATAGCCTAATTTGTGCTTATTATAATTCCTTTCATATTACATTGATGTTATTTCTTTACTTGTTTGTCCTCTAAGGCTGCAAGTTCCTTAAGAGGAAGGATTTTTACCTCTTACTCATCTATTTTTTACACCTAGTAACTCTCATAGGCAACATGGTAGATGTGTTATTAATATTTATTTAGTGAATGAATGCATGAATAAATAAATATGAATGACTCTACACACCAAGCTTCTGGGTTACTTGCACTTTCTGGTTACTCTGTAAAAAATCTGCATTATTTAGAATATTCTCACTTCAAAGTAACTTGGTGGCAAAAGTAAAGTTATAAATCCAGAGTTCTTCCTCACTGCTTTCCACACCATTTCAGTGACTTCCAAACAGTATTGAAAACCAAGTTCTCATTTACTCTAAATCATCTCTAATGGAACAGAGGGGTAGAAATTCTAGCTCAAACAAGTATCATAATGATTTCCCTTACACATCTTCACCTTCAACTGAAAAACAAAATATACAGATACAAGCACACAAGTACACATACATGTACATGAGAATAAGGCCAGTACTTCACCTTTCTAAGTTCTTGACAGATTATTCATTTTTAGAGAAAAATAATCATAATAGATATTATTTAATAAGCAGGTACTATGCCAAACACTATATAAAGCATTTACATACATAGCTTGTTCTTCACAACATTCTTATGTTTAGAATATTCTCATTTTAGAAGGTTCCACGTTATCCCCATTACATCGTTGAGGAAACTGGTGTTTAGAGATGTTAGGAATTTGCATATTGCTGTCACACTGAAAGGCTTGGTTTCAAACCCAGTTATATCAGATGCCCTGTACTGTAATCTAGTCTTGCCCCTTTTTAGGTGTAATCCTATCATATGTCAAAGGATCTGATCCAGGTAGCAAAGAAGGAATGAATGAAACTAGAATGACTGAAACTGTTTGGAAATGCCTCACTTCAAAACAGAAGGCCCCCAAACATTTGCTTTTTGCTTTCTCCTAAATACTAGATTTCAGTGACTTTCTAATATCATAGCAAAGAATATTCATGTGCATTAAAAAAAATCTCCAATTGGCATTTCAACTGAAGCCCAGATAAACTCATGGTCTTCTTCCCACATATGCACCCTTTAGATAGCAGTCTTCTCTTTTTTAAGTAGGTAATTCAGTTTAGGTTCACTTGAAACAGTCATTTCTTTTGTTAATTTACAAATTTAAAAGATCAGTGAAGTGTGAGAGCTAAATGGATATAAAAATACAAGAACATGTGCAGAGGGTGTTGAAAAGAGTCAGACAATACAGTGTTTCTCAGCATGAGGGCTGCTCTGTCACACTACTACTTGGGACATCTGTGCCTGCACCAAGCTGTCTCAGAGGAAGGCTTCGAGCCAAACCCTCCCGCAGACCTCGTCCTCCACGCATAGTCATGGCAATGCGGCTATTCAGAAGCACCTGCCCACGAATACAGTCTGCTCACTGATGCTGCAAGGAGCATCAGAATTATGCACTGTCTCCATCTAATAACACCTTTGCAGCCTCTTCATGCAGGGGCTCTGTGTGGCTCT
Source organism: Physeter macrocephalus (assembly GCF_002837175.3). Lineage (NCBI taxonomy): Eukaryota > Metazoa > Chordata > Mammalia > Artiodactyla > Physeteridae > Physeter > Physeter macrocephalus. The sequence continues at coordinate 28,425,697 of NC_041228.1, read as the reverse complement.
TTTAATCGTCTCACCCTCTGTAGGAAATAAGGACTATGATTTCTCTTCCCTTCACAAATTAAATTGTACTACCAGGCAGCAACAGGGCAGTGCCAGCAGAATAAAACTGATGACAAAAGCAGACAGAAGAATTCCAATGTCCTCAACTGTGTTCGAGGGAGAGAGATTATACTTCAAAAGCAATAACTCACAGGACGTGAGCCTGAATGCCATGCAAGCACCCTGGTGCTGCTCACTAAATCTAAAGCCAGAAGTGGCACAGAGTAGACATCAATTGCTAACAGCTAACCAAACTTAAGGGGGGTCCATCAGCAGGCAAGCCATGCCCCCCTTGTCCTCTTGCATATCTGTACGGTTGCCATCCTACCTCATATTTAGATTTGCACCTATGCTTTAATAAATAACCTCCCTAAATTAGAATGTTGCATTCACCTATTCAAATACTCCTAAGTACAGCCAGTAGGGTTGGCTTTCAGATGACTAAATGCAAGCTCATCAGGCAGGTACATAAAGGACATATAAATGAGGCATGTTGTGAGAAACATTTTCATATCACAGGAATCATGCTGCTTGTTTCTGACAGGAAGATGTAATAAAAAGTTGCATAATATCTTTGGGATTCATAAATTATGAATGCAGTCTTCTGTTGGTGCCGTGGTATGTATGCTGCTTACCTTCTTTCAATTGCCCATGACTAATGCATTTATTGCCAGTGTCATCACCATCATCTTAATTTATAATAGACACTAAGATAGTTTTCCCAAAGTGCATTCCTTGGAAGACTAATACTGCACAATAGAGTTCTATGGAGACACCCTGCCAAGAAGTGTTCCTGTGAATGTGTAGGAGCAGATATGCTTTGTTGCATTTTTCTTTTTTTAAATATAAATTTATTTATTCATTTTTGGCTGCGTTGGGTCTTTGTTGCTGTGCGTGGGCTTTCTCTAGTTGCTGCGAGCGGGGGCTACTCTTCGTTGTGGTGCGCGAGCTTCTCATTGCGGTGGCTTCTCTTGTTGCAGAGCACGGGCTCGAGGCACTAGGCACACGGGCTTCAGTAGTTGTGGCTTGTGGGCTCTAGAGCTCAGGCTCAGTAGTTGCGGCGCACAGGTTTAGTTGCTCCGCAGCATGTGGGATCTTCCTGGACCAGAGCTTGAACCCGAGTCCCCTGCATTGGCAGATAGATTCTTAACCACTGCACCACCAGGGAAGCCCTGCATTTTTCAAAATTATTTAATTAGGAGTTCCCCTTTCACAAAATATCTTGAAGAGTAAATGCGTCACTAGAATTTCTATTTGAGGGAAGAATGAAAACAAACAGTAGCATAGATTATCATTATCCAAAAGTTCATGATGACAGATGGGGGAGAAAGAATCACAACTTTTTCCTTGTTTGAGCATTAACTTTCCCCCTTAGATTAAGACCTTGTACATTGATCTCCATGATAGTTTCATTCTATCATATATCAGGCATATAGCAAAAATAGCAAGACTGCGTCCATTTCCAGTGTTAGGCACATAGCAGGTGCTCAGTAGGTAAATGCTTGTTGAATGAATGAATGAATGAGTCTGCATATGCCTCTTTATGAGTGTGGGTACATGCAATAATGCACTATTTTTTAAATGTAAGTAGGCAGTATTAGAACAGATGTTTCTAAGCCACCACAGTGGCTCTGCTATCCTCTCTATAACTTGTAAATAATGAAATCATATGTGTGTTTCAAAATGTCAGCCTCTGTTGCTGGCTGTGTTGTTGCCTTGGAAACATAGACTATGACATTTCAAGCTGCAGTCTCTGCCATGGCAGCTATTTGAGAGTTACCCTGTAGTGTTCCACAATGAGATATTGTCATTATGGATTCCTAAACACCCCCTAACCTGAACCTTGATGTGCATGTGCCTGTGAGAATGAGGTTTACCTTATGTTAATTCCTTTTATTATTCAGGACCTAATATTCCAGTTGCTAAATAATTATTTTATCCTCCTCCTTCATTTGCTTCAATTATACTCACAGTTCAGAAAATATTCTCAAGAGCGCTGATGATCAGACTTTGGGATTTTACAGACTAAAAAAATTAAATCTTAGAGAAACTAATATATGTTTGTCTGCTCTCATTGTTGCTAAGTAAGGACAAAAATTAAAAATAATCACCCATTTTTCTAGTTTTATTAAAGAATGGACATTTTGTCCTCCAAAAGTAGGAAGGACAATTTTAAAATGGGAGACATTCTTTAATTTGAAAAGTCCTATAAAATATCAATCGTGTTGTCTTTATTCATTTTATTAGCCTGTTGCCATTGCATATATTGTTCCACAAACACATACGTATTTGAAACCCTCTTCTCAAAGGTACACTAGGAAAATAAAAGTGAATATAAAATATATGAAGTTTTATTCTAGTTAAGGCCAATGGTCTATACAGCCCCAAATTCTATCCTGTCAGTGGCACCAAGGAGCATGCAGCAAGGCTTATCTTGTCATGCCAATCTCCAGTGTATGTGTTGAACTTCACAGGCAGTAACATTCTCCACCCTCCAGTTGCCAGCCCACCTCTGCACTCTACCTCCCAGCATATAGCCTTACTTCCTCTCCCTTGAGAAAACTGAGGCCGTAAGTCTCCTGATTCCATATATAAAAATTATCTATATCCTTACCCATCTTCTGCAGGAGCTTAGGCCTCCTGTTACTTCCACTTGTTTGAGTTTTCAGAATCTGCCTCTTGATTGACAACTTCACTTTAGTCTTTACCTTCTCCTTACTCACTTCTCTCTAGTAAAATGCCAAATCTGACTTGTTTTGATCCACGTTAATTATGCATGCAATTGCTATGTTCCAAAAAGAAGCAGTTGACTCCACTGCATTTCTCATTGCAGTTCTCATGGATTCTTAAGAAGGCCTGAGACTCCTCTCATTCCTACTCTCAAAGTGTAAGCAGATCAGGCAAGGTCTACCACTGGTAAGCCCAGCCAGGTCTGTGCCCTCAGCCAGCTCCTCAGCTTATGCTAGATGGGATAAATCAGGACAGACTAGTGTTCATGGACCTGGTTGCAAGTGAAAAAGGTCAGAGACCCACTGAGTTTTCCAACCCAGCCATTTCCAGTGAGCCCTAAATGAAGCTTACACTGTGATCTCCATCTTGATGCCTGGTCTTTGTGCACATACAGCAATGGCCAGAATCTTGGAGAGTCAGAGATAAGTGGTAGGCTTAGCACCCACCTCACTCCAAACTCCTAACAGTTTACACCCCTCAACTCCACTTCCATATAAATCCACCCTCTGCAATCTCATTTCACCACCCACAGGACACCCCTCTGGCAGAATGCACCAGTGTCTTTCTAATTGTCGAATTCAATAACATTTGTCAATCTTGTAATATTTTTTACACTTGAAAATCTTAAATTTTAAAAAAGTAAAATGTAATGGTTTTTACATCTTGAAATCTTGAAACATTTTAGCTCTTATTTTATTCTTCTTCCTTCTGGTACTTCTGACAATTTTATCTTTGAAATCCTTCACTGGATTGATGGATACATTTACCTGTATTTCAGTAACTTCTTTCATTTTATTTTGTTGCTTTGCTTGAAATGTTTTAGACAACAATAATAATGTCAGGGTTCTACTCCCATCTCTACATCTCTCTTTCATTTTCTTGTTTTCTATTTTTCTAGTTTAATCTTGTTTTATGAGTTTGAAAATTTATGATCTGCATACATAAAGCATTTTAAAACATTAAATGATTAGTTTATCATGCTTTAGTGTATGTTGTACCATGTCCAATATCTCTTTTCTTCTGGGGGGTGGTCTTCGTGTGTTTGGCATTTACTGATAAGAATGATTCCTTTTTTAGAAAATTTCTTTTTTTATATCTTTACTAGAGTGTAATTGCTTTACAATGCTGTGTTAGTTTCTGCTGTACAACAAAGTGAATCAGCTCTACATATGCATGTATCCCCATATCTCTCCCTCTTGGGCCTCCCTCCCACCCTCCCTATCCCACCCCTCTAGGTCGTCACAAAGCATCGAGCTGATCTCCCTGTGCTATGCAGCAGCTTCCCACTAGCTATCTATTTTACATTTGGTAGTGTATATATGTCAGTGCTCCTCTCTCACTTTGTCCCAGCTTCCCCTTCCAATGTCCTCTGGTCCATTCTCTACGTCTGCATGTTTACTCCTGCACAGCCACTAGGTTCATCAGTACCGTTTTTTTAGATTCCATGTATATGCATTAGCATACAGTGTTTGTTTTTCTCTTTCTGACTTACTTCACTCTGTATGACAAACTCTAGGTCGACATTTTTTTTTCTTAGATTCCATATATATGTGTTAGCATACGGTATTTGTTTTTCTCCTTCTGACTTACTTCACTCTGTATGACAGACTCCAGGTCTATCCACCTCATTACAAATAACTCAGTTTCATTTCTTTTTATGGCTGAGTAATATTCCATTGTATATATGTGCCACATCTTCTTTATCCATTCATCTGTTGATGGACATTTAGGTTGCTGCCATGACCTGACTATTGTAAATAGTGCTGCAGTGAACACTGTGGTACATGACTCTTTTTGAATTATGGTTTTCTCAGGGTATATGTCCAGTAGTGGGATTGCTGGGTCATATGGTAGTTCCATTTCTAGTTTTTTAAGGAACCTCCATACTGTTCTCCATAGCGGCGTTATCAATTTACATTCCCACCAACAGTGCAAGAGGGTTCTGTTTTCTCCACATCCTCTCCAGCATTTATTGTTTCTAGATTTTTTGATGATGGTCATTCTGACCAACCTGGTGTGAGGTGATACCTCTTGTGGTTTTAATTTGCATTTCTCTAATGATTAGTGATGTTGAGCTTCTTTTCCTGTGTTTGTTGGCAATCTGTATGTCTTCTTTGGAGAAATGTCTATTTAGGTCTCCTGCCCATTTTTGGATTGGGTTGTTTGTTTTTTTGATAGTGAGCTGCATGGACTGCTTGTATATTTCAGAGATTAATCCTTTGCCACTTACTTCGTTTGCAAATATTTTCTCCCATTCTGAGGGTTGTCTTGTCCTCTTGTTTACGCTTTCCTTTTTTTTTTTTTTTTTTTTTTTGTGGTATGCGGGCCTCCCTCTGCTGCGGCCTCTCCCG
>NC_041228.1:28419816-28420225 GCF_002837175.3 Physeter macrocephalus | reverse complement strand
TCGAAGATAAGGTGACCATATGTGCATGGGTTTATGTCTGGGCTTTCTATCCTGTTCCATTGATCTATATTTCTGTTTTTGTGCCAGTACCATACTGTCTTGATGACTGTAGCTTTGTAGTATAGTCTGAAGTCAGGCAGTCTGATTCCTCCAGCTCCGTTTTTCTTTCTCAATATTGCTTTAGCTATTCAGGGTCTTTTGTGTTTCCATACAAATTGTGAAATTTTTTGTTCTAGTTCTGTGAAAAATGCCTTTGGTGGTTTGATAGGGATTGAATTGAATCTGTAGATTGCTTTGGGTAGTATAGGCATTTTCACAATCCAAGAACATGGTATATCTCTCCATCTGTTTGTATTGTCTTTGATTTCTTTCATCAGTGTCTTATAGTTTTCTGCATACAGGTCTTTTG
>NC_041228.1:28418488-28419750 GCF_002837175.3 Physeter macrocephalus | reverse complement strand
CTTTCAGATTTTTCGTTGTTAGTGTATAGGAATGCAAGAGATTTCTGTGCATTAATTTTGTATACTGCTACTTTACCAACTTCATTGATTAGCTCTAGTGGTTTTCTGGTGGCATCTTTAGGATTTTCTATGTATAGTATCATGTCATCTGCAAACAGTGACAGTTTTACTTTTCTTTTCCAATCTGGAATCCTTTTATTTCTTTTTCTTCTCTGATTGCCATGGCTAAGACTTCCAAAACTATGTTGAATAATAGTGGTGAGAGTGGGCACCGTTGTCTTGTTCCTGATCTTAGAGGAAATGCTTTCAGTTTCTCACCATTGAGAATGATGTTGGCTGTGGGTTTCTCATGTATGGCTTTTATTGTGTCGAGGTAGGTTCCCTCTATGCCCACTTTCTGGAGAGTTTCTACCATAAATGGGTGTTGAATTTTGTCAAAAGCTTTTTCTGCATCTATTGAGATTATCATATGGCTTTTATCCTTCACTTTGTTAATATGGTGTATCACGTTGATTGATTTGCATATTTTGAAGAAACCTTGCATTCCTGGAATAAACTCCACTTGATCATGATGTATGATCCTTTTAATGTGCTGTTGGGTTCTGTTTGCTAGTATTTTGTTGAGGATTTTTGCATCTATGTTCATCCGTGATATTGGCCTGTAGTTTTCTTTTTTTGTGACATCTTTGTCTGGTTTTGGTATCAGGTTGATGGTGGCCTCGTAGAATGAGTTTGGGAGTGTTCCTCCCTCTGCTATATTTTGGAAGAGTGTGAGAAGGATAGGTGTTAGCTCTTCTCTGAATGTTTGATAGAATTCGCCTGTGAAGCCATCTGGCCCTGGGCTTTTGCGTGTTGGAAGATTTTTATCACAGTTTCAATTTCAGTACTTGTGATTGGTTTCATATTTTGTATTTCTTCCTGGTTCAGTCTTGGAAGATTGTACTTTTCTGAGAATTTGTCCATTTCTTCCAGGTTGTCCATTTTATTGGCATATAGTTGCTTGTAGTAATCTCTCATGATTCTTTGTATTTGTGCAGTGTCAGTTGTTAGTTCTCCTTTTTCATTTCTAATTCTGTTGATTTGAGTCTTTCCCCTTTTTTTCCTAATGAGTCTGGCTAATGGTTTATCAATTTTGTTTATCTTCTCAAAGAACCAGCTTTTAGTTTTATTGATTTTTGCTATTGTTTCCTTCATTTCTTTTTCATTTATTTCTGATCTGATCATTATGATTTCTTTCCTTCTGCTAACTTTGGGGGTTTTTT
>NC_041228.1:28392548-28418011 GCF_002837175.3 Physeter macrocephalus | reverse complement strand
TAGGTTGTTTATTTGAGATGTTTCTTGTTTCTTGAGGTAGGATTGTATTGCTATAAACTTCCCTCTTAGAACTGCTTTTGCTTCATCCCATAGGTTTTGGGTTGTCATGTTTACATTGGCATTTGTTTCTAGGTATTTTTTTATTTCCTCTTTGATTTCTTCAGTTATCTCTTGGTTGTTTAGTAGCGTATTGTTTAGCCTCCATGTGTTTGTATTTTCACAGTTTTTTTCCTGTAATTGATATCTAGCCTCATAGCATTGTGGTTAGAAAACATGCTTGATATGATTTCAATTTTCTTAAATTTACTGAGGCTTGATTTGTGACCCAAGATATGATCTATCCTGGAGAATGTTCCATGTGCACTTGAGAATAAAATGTATTACGTTGCTTTTGGATGGAACGTCCTATAAATGTCATTTAAGTCAATCTGGTCCACCTGTCATTTAAAGCTTGTGTTTCCTTATTTATTTTCTGTTTGCATGAGCTGTCCATTGGTGTAAGTGGGTTGTTAAAAGCCCCTGGGCTTCCCTGGTGGCGCAGTGGTTGAGAGTCTGCCTGCCGATGCAGGGGACATGGGTTTGTGCCCTGCTCCAGGAAGATCCCACATGCCACGGAGCAGATGGGCCCGTGAGCCATGGCCGCTGAGCCTGCTCATCCAGAGCCTGTGTTCCACAACGGGAGAGGCCTGCGTTCCGCAAAACAAACAAACAAACAAACAAAACAAACAAACAAAAAAACCCATAAAATCCCCTACTATTATGTGTTACTGTCGATTTCCCCTTTTATGGCTGTTAGCATTTTCCTTATGTATTAAGGTGCTCCTATGTTGGGTGCATAGATATTTACAATTGTTATATCTTTTTGGATTGATCCCTTGATCATTATGTAGTGTCCTTCTTTGTCTCTTGTAATAGGTTTTATTTTAAAGTCTATTTTGTCTGATATGAGAATTACTACTCCAACTTTCTTTTGATTTCCAATTCCATGGAATATCTTTTTCCATTCCCTCACTTTCAGTCTGTATGTGTCTCTAGGTCTGAAGTGGTCTCTTGTAGACAGCGTATATATGGGTCTTGTTTGTGTATCCATTCAGCCAGTCTCTGTCTTTTGGTTGGAGCATTTGATCCATTTACATTTTAGGTAATTATTGATATGTATGTTCCTATTACCATTTTCTTATTGGTTTTGGGTTTCCCCTTGCTGCTTTTAATATTTTTTCTTTGTGTTTAATTTTTGTTACTTTGATTAATATGTCTCAGCATGTTTCTCCTTGGGTTTATCCTGTATGGGACTCTCTGCACTTCCTGGACTTGACTGACTATTTTCTTTCCCATATTAGGGAAGTTTTCAACTAAAATCTCTTCAAATATTTTCTCAGTCCCCTTTTTTTCCTATCCTTCTTCTGGGACCCCTGTAGTTTGGATGTTGGTTCATTTAATGATGTCCCAGAGGTCTCTGAGACTGTCCTCAATTCTTTTTCTTTTTTTTTTTTTCTCCTCTGTGGCAGTTATTTCCACCACTTTATCTTCCAGCTCACTTATCCTTTCTTCTGCCTCAGTTATTCTGCTATTGACTCCTTCTAGAGTATTTTTAATTTCAGTTATTGTGTTCTTCATTGCTGTTTGTTTGTTCTTTAGTTCTTCTAGGTTCTTGTTAAATGTTTCTTGTATTTTGTCTATTCTTTTTCCAAGATTTTGGATCATCTTTACTATCATTAGTCTGAATTCTTTTTCAGGTAGTTTGCCTATTTCCTCTTCATTTATTTGGTCTTGTGGGTTTTTATCCTGCTCCTTTGCCTGCAAGATATTTCTCTGTCTTCTCCGTTTGTCTAATTTACAGTATTTGAGGTTTCCTTTCCCTAGGCTGCAGCGTCATAGTTCCTCCTGCTTCTGTTCTCTGCTCCTGGTGGTGAGGTTGGTCCAGTGTCTTGCATATGCTTCCTGATGGGAGGGACTGGTGCCTGCTTTCCAGTGGGTGGAGCTGAGTCTTTTCCTTCTGATGAGCAGGGCCATGTCAGGTGGTGTGTTTTGGGGTGTCTGTGAGCTTTGTATGACTTTAGTTCATCTGTGTTCTGATGGGTGGGTTTGTGTCTGGTTTGTTTTTTGGTATGAGGCCTCCAGCACTGGGAGAAGTGGCAGTTGGTTGGAGCTGGGTCCTGGATTCAGGTAGAGGCCTCCGTGAGAGCTCTCAGTGTTTAATCTTCCCTAGGACCAGGAATTCTCTATTGGTCCAGCATCCTGGACTTGGTGCTCCCACCCCAGAGCCTCAGGCCCGACTCTCATTCGAGGAACCAAGACACCACAAGTCGCTCTTCCCAGCAATAAAGGGGATTAAAAAAAAAAACACTTTACCAAACCCCAGGCAAATGGTAAAAAAGTAAAATCAAATAAACAAAAACAGAAACAAGGGAATGCATGTACACACACAAAAGAAACAAAAACAGAACTAAATAAAACAAAAAGCAAGAGAACAAGCAGACAAACAAAAGAACCCAAGAACAAAATCAAACAATCAAAAAGAAAACTGACAAAAGCACAAAACCAAAATACAAAACCAAAGCAGAGTGCCAACTGAAGAATGAAGAAAAGAAACAAAACAAATCGACAAAAATGATTTTTAAAAAAAGAAAGGAAAAAAGGGGGAAAGAAGTCAGAACAACAGAAAAGCAATGTAGAAATAGAACTATTAAAAAAATAGAAAATATATTAAAGAAAAGAAGACAAATAAAACCCCAGAGAAATGGTAAAAACAAAATCAAACAAACAGAAATAAGGAAACACACATACACACGAAAGAAACAAAAACAGAACCAAATAAAACAAAAAGCAAGAGAACAACCAGACAAATAGAAGAATTCAAAAATGAAATCAAACAATTAGGATCAAAACTAACAAAAACACAAAACCTAAAAGCTAAACCGAAGCAAGGAAACAGAACAAACTGATAAAAATGGTTTTAAAACAACAATAAAATAAAATAAAAAGGGAAAAAACACAGGACAACAGAGAAGCAATGTAGAAATGGAAATATTTTAAAAATTAAAAATATATTAAAGAAGAAAAAATAATGGAAAAGAACACAGAACAGAAAACAAATTTTAAAAATATATAAAAAATTTAAAAATATATGTTATAAAACACGAAGATCCCAAAAGACTAAAAAAACAAAATAAACTAAAACAAGAACAAACCAAAAAAGAAAGAAAAAACAAAAAACAAGCCAGAACCAACAAAAGAATGAATCAAAGCATAATAAAATTAATAGTAATAATTATGTTCCCCTGGGGTCTCAGCTGTAAGTGTCCTTGCACATGCCATGAGCCACAGCGCACCTCCGCCTCCCTAAGAGGCCCTCCTCTGCCTCTTGGCTCATCTCTGGACCTGCTGTGGGCCCTGTGGGGACAGCTTAGACTCTCATCTGGCCCAATTCCTGCGTGTGCTTTCTTCCAAAGTCCACAGCTGCCAGAGCTAGACAGTTTTCATTTGTAGGAACATTCATTGTCTGCTCAGATATTCCATAGACACAGGGTCTACCTAGCTGATCGTGGGGATTTAATCTGCAGCTTGTACAGTTGATGGAAAGATTTTCAATCTTATTCCTTAGTCCTCATCCCTGGGGTTCAGCTTTGATTTTATCCCCACCTCTGCATGTGGTCCACCCACAGGAGTCTAGTCCTAAGGCTGCATTGGCGCTCTTGGGTCTGCCCCATTTGAGGACAGGGAGCAGAGGTGAGATGACTCCTTGGATCAAGGGAGCCCCAGAGGCGCCAAATGCACAGGGAAGCCAGTGGCCTTGGGCACAAGAAATATGGCCTTAGTGAGGGCCTTTTCTGGCACCCAGCATAAGGCACATGAGGGCCAGCCCCGGCTGGGCTTTTTCTGGTGCCTGGCAGCAGACATGCAAGGGCTTTTTTTTAATTGCCCTGCAGCCAGCGCATGAGGGCCAGCCCTGAGGGGGCTTTTTTTATTGCCTTGCAGCTGGTATGCAAGAGCCAGCCCTGAGAGGGATTCTTTTATTGTCTGTCAGCAGGATCTGGCATGTGGGGAGAGAGAGGCTACAATAGTGGCTCCTCCCCCTGCGTGTGACTCAACAGTAGCGCCTGCTTCCATGGCAGTCCAGTCTACCTCTGTAGGCATTCCCTGCTGCAGATTTCCTCCCTCCTGTCCCCTCAGTCTTCTCCCCACAACCAATAGCAGTTCTCGCTCCAGGCCTGTTCTACAATCCCCACGTTCCAGATCCCAGCCCCTTAAACATCTGTGAACACACGTCCCAGTCCAGGGCTCATAGCACCGTGGTACTGACCATCTGTGTATTTCTCACTCTGTCCCATCTGCCACAGGTCAGCGACTTCACCCTCTTCAGACAGCCTCAAATGCTTCCCTTCTGTCCCAATTGATTTCCCTGTCAGAAAGGGGGTTTCCCCATCAGAGAGAGGGTTTCTCCGAATTTGGAAATCTCTCTTCTTCTTCAGCTCCCCTGCCCCAGGGTGCAGGTGCCATCCCACTTCCTCTTCTCCTCCTTCTCCCTTCTTTTTTTCATCCTACCCAGTTATGCAGGGATGTTTATAGTCCTTTCCGGTGTCCAAGGTCTTCTGCTAGTGTTCAGCAGTGTGTGTGAGAATTGTTGCATCTATAGATGTATTCCTGATGCATCCATAGAGAGAGATGAACTCCATGTCCTCCTACTCCTCTGCCATCTTTCCCATCCTTCTTCTTTGTTTGTGACCTTTCTTTCTCCCTCCATTCCTCCTTTCCTCCCTCCCTCCTTTCTTTCTTTCCTTCTTTCTTTTTTGTACTCACGTTGTTTTTTTCATATTGATGCATTTCAAGCCAAATGGGGGAACTATAGCGATCATCTAACACAGCTTAACATTTTTGATCTTGTACAAGGACATGATTTTCCTCCATCTCATTACTCACTTCCAAGTAAACAAATTTCTTGTTTAGTTTGCTTCTTTAATAGTTCAAGAATTAGCAAAATATATTTCTCTACACACATATACGTATAATTTTTTGGAATGAAAATATATAATAGTTTCAATTACTTGTGAAAATTACAAATCATAGGACAGAGAAAATGCTGGGAATGTGTAAAGTAATTTGGGGGCCTTGACTTATAATTAATTTTTGATAAAGGGGATTTTTGCAAAGGTGAAGAATTTTACTGGTATAGGGTAATGTTGCCTATGGAAAAGGAATTGTGTTGGATGATCAGACCTAATGACAATGATTAATACATTATAAACTATTGAAAAACAGCTAACTTATAATGAAAATTATTGTTGTCTATTTGTTTGGAAGGAGAAATGTACAATATTCAGGAGATTGAAAAAGATAATTTTGCAGAACACATGGTAGCTCCATAAAGTTCTAACTCCTATTCACTTAGTGGTTTTAGAAAGAATACTAGGTTGGATTCACCACATTTGAGGAAGAGGGGTCCTCCAGTTTGCAAATATAGGAACTAGATTCTTTTTCCTATTACCCAAGTATGATTTACCTTAAGAAAGACAGCTCATTCTAAATTGACAGTTCTCTTGTCTGCAGATATGTGCACTCTTACTGCAGGTGGGCCAAGTGGGCAGCCAGTGTAAAATCAAAGTTTCGCCTGGCCAATACAAAACGAGAACAAAGGGATTTAGGTGATCTTTAAACGTCTCTCAGAGCTGAGGTAACATGAAGCACTCCTTCCCACTACAGGGGCAACCTGTCAAGGAGACACAGGGCTTCAGTTCATCAACCAAGACCCTTTCTCTGTATGGAGATTGTTTTTTGCTTCTTTTTTTCAGGACTCACTCTTCCCTGGGTAGCAATATATAGCATCTACTCATATATAAAACCATTTGCAATTGAATTTATGTTGCTTCAATCTGTAAGTAACAACTGATTATGATTAGCCTAGCATCATGCTTCCTGTATCTCAGGCTGCAGTTCCCTTTGGTTACAGAGGTTGATATGGGGATATTGTACCAAGAAACTTTAATATTGTCCATTTCCTCAACCCTTACATTGTCAGGTCACTTAGATTGTACATGTGCTTTACTAGTTAAGCTTGCAGAGGACACATTTTTTTCTCTCAGTTTTGAAGATATTTCACTTTGGGCCAGCAGTATTTCTTTGCTGTTTTGCTCTCTTCATGCAAGAAAATGCAGTTTACTGTCTATTCCAATATATAACACGTGTAATTTGACTTCACTTTTACCAAAACCTTGACACATTTTTCACTTTTCATAAAACAAAGAAAACTAATTTATTTAAATAACTATAGTTATGTTTTTGTAAAGAAGATTTATATTTAAATCTGTATTGTTTAATTAATAGCCCTCTCCCTTTTTTAGAAAAAGACATTTTGATAAGGGCTTACCCAAGCATCTAATATCTGTGTATGATTTTTAATCATCTGTTCATCCTTATCCATAATAGAACATGCTCAGTCCAAGAAAGCTATACTACCAGTTGTCAGAAAAGATCAATCAGTTATACCCAGGATGAACAATTCATGCAATGAGGAGCAGTTGGCCAAATGCTGCGTGCTTGAGATGGGTAACTATTTCAAGAACAAATACTCTCTAGTTCCTGGCCTCTCAAAAATTTTTTCTAGGCTAATATTGCAGGAGACAAGAAAGCTAGACAAAACAAATCAATGTTTTGCCAAGGTGTGACTGAATATAACAAAAGATAGCAAATGAACAGGATTGAAAGCATAAAATACATTCAATCCAGTTAGAATTGATTTATCTTCAAAATAGAATCAGCAGCTAGATGATAGATGTACCACTTTTGTTGTATTCCTCTGGCATTACACAAGCCTCTACAACCCAGGATGCTAATTCACCAATACAAATGGAAAGAATTTGCTCTTTTGTAATGAAAGATCTGTAACCATAAGCAGTATTGTGAGAAAAGATGGAGTATAACTGGCCAGCTGTGTGTGTGTGTGGCGGGGGGCTGGTTACAGCAGGATATTGGCCCCAGATCTCTATGTGGAATCCCTGGCCCTGGCATAAGTCTTGAGGCCCCCTGTTGCCCTTTTTGTCTAATACCCACACCAGAGTTTCTCAAACTTAGTGTCCCATGGAACACTATTAAGCAAGAAAAAACATGAAAAATAATGTTCAGGGCTCAAATAAGCTTGAGAAACTATTAAACAAAGGTAAGGAGACTTCCTTAAGATTTTCCCAAAGCATTAAGATGCTATTGTATATTGTAAATATTAAAAGCTGATATATTATGCTGGCTTTCATTTTAGACACATTTAACTCTGGAATTCTCATTAATATCTATGTAAAAATGCAGCGGAACAGAGTTCAGAACTTTGACTTAGAGTAAACTCTGGACTCTTAAGGTCCTTTACCCAAATCTCACCCCTTATCTTAGCCTTTGAGATTGTGCCACTCAGGAGGCAAGCGGCATAGCATAACCATACTCAGTTGCCCACTCCGAGGCCTTCCAGGCCTACCAGTAAGAGAAAGTCCCTGACCTATCTTACTGTATGACACAATGGTAGGAAACCCTTCATAAGTGGAGCCAAGAGACTATGATCCTCAAATGAGAATTGGGCTCTTCATATTGAATCTCTACCTCCCAAGTGTTGTGGTGCTTGACCTTGACCCATACCACCACTACCCCCCACCCCAATCCTCTGTTTCTCTACTGGAAGAGAGCAGAGGTGAGATAGAGAGTTTTTCACATCCCATGTGGTCATAAGACCATTCCTACAAAGGTATTCATTCATAGATACTGGATTACAACTCTCTGTATTGTCTATTCAAACCATTGCACAATGTAAACCTTTCAATTTACAGAGAGCTTTTAATGATATTTTATTTAATTTTTTTAAAGAGACCCAAAACTAAGGCATGGAGAGGAACTTTGTGAAATGAGTATAGTCTAGCTGAAACACAGATGAATGTCCCACTGGCATCAGGAATCACCTAATGTCTCACAAAGAATGCCGTCTGGCATGCAATGTTCAAACTTTCTATAGATTGGCAGAAAAAAATAATATTGTGACTCTGCTGTGCAAGATGTGCATGGAATCAAGGGTCCTAGTCACATAGGTCTTCAATTTCAATAGTCTCCTAAGGAGATAAAAGAGAGCAGCAACAGAACACTAAATTTTATTCTTTATTCAGCTTGGTGGGTCACAAGAAATGCTTCTTTCTGGATAATTTTTTCTTAGAAAATAATAAGATCTATAATGTGAAGCAGACTGGAAGAGTAAGACGTACACCCATTATGGAATCAAACAGACCAAGGATTGGATACTAGTTCTGCTACTTCCTAACTAATTACCTTGAATAACTTTCTCTTTTTTTTTTTTTTTTTTTTTTTTTTTTTTTTTTGCGGTATGCGGGCCTCTCACTGCTGTGGCCTCTCCCGCTGCGGAGCACAGGCTCCGGACACGCAGGCCCAGCGGCCATGGCCCACGGGCCCAGCCGCTCTGCGGCATATGGGATCCTCCCGGACCGGGGCACGAACCCGCGTCCCCTGCATCGGCAGGCGGACTCCCAACCACTGCGCCACCAGGGAAGCCCTACCTTGAATAACTTTATTAATCTTTCTCAGCTTCAGTTTGCTCATCTATAACTTGAGGATAAAAATATCTAACTCAAATGATTAATCTTGTAATGTTCCTGACTCATAATAGGTATTCTATAAGTTAGATGTCTTCTAGACTAAAATGAAAACAAAGTAAATAAGCAAAAAACAAAAGCAGAAGAGCACTAAAAAGAGCTATCAATCTTGTATCTATGACGGTTGTTACTAGACTGTAAAATTCTTTTACCTAATTTGAAAATAGGTCATATCATAACTCTTGTTTGACAAAGTATAGCATTTTTATGATTTGAAACGAGCTATGTCTCTTACGGTCAGATCTAGCATTGACTAGAGTACAATTAGTCACTCCAGCTGGTGGACCGGAGCCTTACTCAGCCTACATTCAGGAAGTTTTTGTAAGGCAAAGAATTCACCATTTGGGAAATAAAGTTTAGATTTATTTAGGTTTTATTTTAAAGCCAGCCTTGAAAACAAAGTCCTGTACTATCTCGCAAATAAGATAAGAAACTGATGAGATGATCTTGTAAAATTTGATTGAAATAATAGAATCAAACATCCAATAGTTAGTTTAAATGCCTGTGTTAATTGTTCTTTGAACACCTCCACTTATAATTTTAGTACAGAAGACTCCTTAAGCTCATTCTGGCCCAGACTGCACTTTTAGTATGGCTCAGAGATCATTAACCTGGCACACCCAACTAACCTTTCATGAAAAGTAGTGGTGGAGACCTACATGTTAAAGATGAAACACAACCAGGCTTTTCCAAAGTAGATGCATTTCCCTGGGGATACTTAAAGAGAATTGGAAAGTGCTTTGGGGGTATCCTATATCAAATAAGTATTTGTTAGAAAACGTATTAGCTGGGAAGTATAACAGCAGAATAAGTGTCAGGGTACAGGTATAATCCGTCAGTTTGGGTAGAAAAATAGAACCACTATAAGTATCACTGGAATAAGAAAATTAATAGAGGAATTAGGTTTACACAAATGTGGCAGGCTGGAGGATTGGGAAACAGTCACTGATGACCTCAGCCTATAGCACTAGAGAGGGTGGAGAAGTTGGAGCTCACACAGGAACCTGAGAAACCACTGCTTCTGGTCACTATGACCCACAAAAATATCTGTAGAAAGCCACCCATGCCTTTTGAGAATATGGCTTCCTCTTCACTTTTGCCTTCAAAACATCACAGTTTCTCTCATTAGCAGCCTCTAAGCTAGAACTACACAGGGAAAGGGTTTAGGGAAATGTAGTTCCCAGCCTTGGAAGGAGTAATGATGGTGCTGAGTTGGTAAGAGACAACCCAGCTCACCTGGTTACAACTTGTGCTGAGATGTCCTGCCTCTCCCAGGGAAGCAGTGAGAGTTGCACAGAATGTTTGGAAAGATGTCAGTCCTTTAGTATCGCTATGGTACTATGATAAAAAATGAAGCAAAATGACTTAAGCAAACAACTAAATCAAGAAAAAGAGAAATAAAGTGTTTATTGAGTACCTTTTGTATGACAGGCATTAGGTGACTCACAACTGTTATCTTGTTTACTCTCACAACATAGATTGTTGCTTTATTTTTTCATTTTAAAAACCATGCAACTTCATTTTAAATGTGAAATAAATGTTTCATGAGTCATTTAACTCGTAGATGATGAAGTAAATGGAACCTTGGTTTAGGTCTAAACACAGTGCTATTTCTACCACACCATAAAACATCCCATGAAGAGGACGAAAATTTTGACATTGCTTTGAACAAAACACAAATTTTTTTATATTAATAAAAGCCCTCAGTATGTATTTTGTGGCCTACCTTCAACAGACTAACTAGGAGAATTTACGTTTTAAACTAGTTGTCTGGGTGATTCTTGTTTGCTCTACAGTTTGAGAATCGCTGACTTAGATATTTCCTCAATTATCAAGGTGAACACAGAATCAGGAGAAAAAGCCAATTTTACTGCAACTATTATAGCAGGATATATTAAAATAAAGAATTATGAAAATGTTCTCTAAAATACAGAATTAGAGGCAGTTCAAATCACTACCCTCAATATTGTTGCTTTACATAATTGCCTTCCTGGAATTAAAGAACATGTTCTGATTATTTCCAAATAAAAAGGAATCTCAAACAAAAAAAGCATACATGTTTACTTCTTTCCAGGAAAAAGCTGTACAGTTATCTAAGGGCTTAGCATTTTCAAGTATATATTAATGTTGTCTATGATTATTTTCATGCCCAGGTAATTGTTACATGTTTAGAAAACAGCTACATAATGCAGTCAAGTAGTAATGCACTTGAATCCATTTTGCTTTCCTGCATAATGACCTCGTACACTCAGCCCTCCAGTGACCTGGCAAACACTGCAGTACTTCATAGTACTTGCAGTGATCATTCAGGAACTCTTAGTACATCTTGTGCCTCTGGTCCTAATTTCTAAGTAGAATATAATGACCTTAATTAGAGAGACATCTCTTTTTGATGGAGAGATTTTTGCCAGATTGAAGCTTATGTTCTAAATGCATGCAAGAACACAAGGAAAATTATATTAGGAAAATAACCATAAAACTTCAAATGTATTATCTAGAAGATTTAAGCAAGGAGGAATTCCTAATCATGCTGTTCTCTGTGGACCTAACCAATTGTGCCACTGATTTTCTTGTTTGGTAACCATTACATTTTGAAAAACCAGTTATTAGTCCCAGGATGTCTGCACAAAGTGAAAACACAAAATATTTAGTTATGATAACCTAAGGAGAATATCAGTTGATTTTTGCCAATTAACTAAGCTTTATAATTGAGAAATGTAATGAAAATGATTTATTTCAAGGCTTCATGAAGAAAATGTAAACTAAAAAATATTATAATTATAGACATCTCAAATGGGAAAAGAAATTGGTTCATCAAAGATGTTAATATTCCTAATTCCAGAAGCCCCACCCCTGACTAATCTGCCCCCTATTGCCTGGGATAAGTTTCTACCACCTAGGAACCATCAAAAACCAGAACTACGTTGCTGGTAAAGTCTTCTTAGTGGAGATTTGCTTTATGCTCATTGTCGCTGTGCTCCCTCAATTCCTACAGAATCTGTCATTTTAATCATTTAATCTGAATTTCAGACATCTGCTACCTTTTTCTGTCACTTGATTTTCTGTACCCATCTCATCTGCCTTTTGATATTCTTCATCTTTCTTGCCACTCTTAACACATGCTTCAGATTCAGTCACCTGACAGCCTGTTCTACCTGGAGTCCCTTGTGGTTTCTCAAACTCACTCAGTTGTCTTACCTATTACAGTCATGTGGAAGTTTACACCTTGTCTTAGTAAACTTTGGACTCACAATTCCTTGATTGAAGAATCAAATATTGAGGAAGATTAGTTAACCAGTCTTACCCCAGACCTCTATTTCCCCATGTTTAATGTGGGAGTTTTCCTATCTTTCTCCTAAGGTAGCTTTGAGAATTCAGTGAGATGACATGTGAAAAGTACCCAGTGCCTACACATATATAGCACCTCTTGCTTAGCAAGAACTCAAGCACCGAAGCTATTTTTCCTCCATTTTGTTACTGCTACAGTGCTTTGAAATACTTATCTAAATTTTGGAAAATTTTTTGCTTCATGTAATATTTCATCTGCTCTTCCAAAAATGAATCCAACATTAAATAAATTTTTTAAATCTCCAGGGTAAGAATTATATGTTCTCTTCATTTGAAATCTTCATTGCCTATCACCAGGCTGGGTATGATAGTAGGTGTCCAATAAATAATTACTGAAGTGAATTAAAGTGAATGAGGAGCTTGAAGGGTTTCAATGGCAGTTGTCAGGCTGCCTGTGCCATGTAATTCCTGATAGAATGTCTTCCATGAATTAATGATTCAGAACCCCAGGTGGTCAGCCACAAGCTTCCTAAAAAGGGAAAAGAGTGGGAGGAGAGGAGGATTTTAGCATGAAAGCTTTAAGTTTTACCACAGAGAATTCAAAATCCTTCTCTCTCACTTCCCAAACGAGGCAACTGGTGTCACAGCTTTATTCCAACTGTTAGGGACAGTGGCAGCAATGTTCTGGGTTGTGAGGTGGGTTGTTACTGGACTCCATCTCACTCCCACACTGCTTCCAGGTTCTAATGATCTCAAAGATTCATTTACACTTAGATTGACTTTGATAGGTAAAATATTTGTACATCTCCAGTTATTTTAAAAATCAAAGTGAATGAAAAACTTGGCAAGAATACAGCAACTTGGAAGAAAAAATTTACTAGTATCAAGAGTCCCCTTTATTTTGGGACTTTATTTATGGCTCCAAAAGCCATACCTTTTTGGAGTCCTGAGGGTCATGTAAGATCAGAGAGACCAGTTTGGCTTAAGGACCTTGTAAAACTTTATTGAACTCACGCCTGCCCTGGTAATAAGAACAAAGCCATGGCTCCCTCAAGTCTAGCTCCAAAGAATACATTTTTTGACCAAGGCTTATTTAAACATGCACGTGTGTGCGCACACACACACACACACACACACACACAAACACACACACACACTTTTCTCATTGGAAAGTTGAATACTATTCTTATGAATAAGCATCACCTCTCATCATAGCAACCCATGGTCCAAAAAGATGAACTTAAAGAGACAGCCAGGGCAACTGTTATCCCCAATTTACTTAATTTGACTTTGCAGATGTTATTTTAGCTTTTGGAGAGCTCTTGGTATCTTATGATGTATAGCATCTGTCCATAAACATGAACATATTTTCAAATAGATTGTACTCAACTTCACATCTCAGCTTATATCCTCTTCTATATCTAGCAGAAGTAGATCAGACAGATACAATGATTACACAAATCCTACACATTAACCTGATAAAGGGAGAATATAAAATGTGATCCTGTTATAAGAGAATGTGCGATTATCACTAGTTGGTCCTATTTGATAATTAAGAAATTATAGGATGGAGTACAATGGGGAAAAATGCACTGACATATATCTGAATCCAGACCCCCACCACGTAAGTGGAAGGTCCAAAGGGCACTCCATATGGATCTAAAATAGAAATGATACCTGCATCCATGTAGCTTCTTCTTGTCTAATGGGAAACAGACACTAATTATGTCATTAAAAATAAAGTTGTTACATATTTTTATAGTTCTGTAAAGAAATAAAATAGATGCTCTGACATAATGATGATGGGAGACATTTTAAATAGGATAGTCAGGAAGATGACATTAAGTTGAGACCTGAAGTTTTCAGCCATGAGAAAGGCAGTGAGGCATGGAAGACAAAATTACTGGTAAAGGAAAGAAAAACAAAAGACCCCTGGGTTGAAATACAGAGTGAAATTGATTTTACCCTCTAAACGTTTCTTAAATCTGTGCTTTTCTTTCCATCCTCAACCCTGACTTCTTTCTAGACCACCATTATCTTTTGCCTGTGTTATCCAAATATCTCTAAAGTGGCATCTCTGATTCTGGGTTTCTCCCCATCCCATCCGTCCTCCACATTGTAGCCAAAATGATTCTTGTGGAACAGATTGGATCATGTTACTCCCGGGCTTAAAACTTTCAAGAGCATACCTTCACTCTTGGAACTGAGACCAAACTCCACCCTGGGTTTGTAAAGCTCTGCAGGAGCTTGCTCCAGCATTTTTCACTCACCTTGCCCTTTTCCACTAACCACCTTCTATTCTAGACTTCAACCATATTGAACTTCTTTTATTTATTCACACATACTATTCTCTTTCACCTTGTAGCCTTTGTCAAGGCTGTACCTTCTGCCTGAAACATTCCTCCATCCACCCTGCCCCTCTTTTATTTGATTAAATCGTTTACTTCCTTCAGGTCTCACCTAAGACATTATTTCATTGAGAAAGACTTCCTTGAATCCTCCAAGTCTGAGCAGGTGCTCTTCTTAGGTAATCTTATATCACTCTTCTTCCCCTTTTATTCACTACCCTGTATTGTAATTTCCTGTTTACTGTCTGGATCTCTATACTATAAATTCCACAAGCAGGGACTTTTCTTTCCCTGCTATATCTTGAAGCTCTAGAACAGGTCCTGACATACAATGAGTGCTCAGTAAAGACATATTGAATCAATGAATATATGAATGAATATATGTGTAAATGAATGAATAAATAAACCAAAAATGTTTATGAGTGGGTGATGAAAAATATAGACTTTTTTTCTTTTTGAAGTTCTTCATATTCTAAATTTTCTACAGCAAACTTGTATTACTATTCTACTAAGGAAAGAATATTTGCTTTAGATGGCTCATCAAGTACTAATGTGGAGATGGCTAAGACTTCTCAGATTATCCTGGGATTTTAGGCTGATCTGAGTCTAGGAGCAAGCACAAAATTCAAGTTCCTGAGAATGTGCACTGTTTGGTGCATGGGTTCAGTGCTGAAACGAGTGAGGCTGAGGTGAGAGAATCCAAGGGGGAGGTAGCATTTAGGGAGAGACCTAACCCAAAGCCAGGACAGGCCATCCAAATGAATCAACCAGACAGATTCCTAGAAATCCATAGAAGGAAACCTGATATGAAGGAGTTAAGTGGGAGAAGAAACCTGGAAAACATTTCTGAAGCAAAGAAAATATCACAGCAATTCTCTTTTTATGGGGAATATACATCCTCAGTGTGAGTGGAGAGAAAACTTTTAATGCTATTGACAGCAGGACGATCATTTTATGGTTCAAAGACCACTAGAGTGCTTGCCATGAAATCAGTATTTTAGACGACTTGCTTTTTGTGTGACCCAAAGAGAGAAAATTATCATCTGGGTCTTGGTTTCTTCCTTTGTAAAACTAAAGGATTAGCCTAGCTGATCTCCTCAGGTTTTTTTCTCTTTTTCAGTTAAAACATTCTGTGTTCTCTCATTCTGGGCTGAATTCCCAAGACATTCAACAAAATAAATTTGTTTTGAAGAGATATAGGAGGGAAGTGATTCACCTGTATTTATTCCTGAAGCACAGGGTGAATTTTCTGTCAGATAACACCTTGACACATGCTTGATAGTTTCTGAATAAACTTCCTTTATGTGTGATGAAACATACCAAATTTAAATTGACTCTAATCTAAAAGCTGTAGGCATCTGACACATTCCCACCCATAGAAAATATTAGAAGGATTTCATTTAGTGCTAATGCTTGGTGCTAGAAATAACTTGAAAGTCAAACACAAGTCATTTATTTTCTGACACATTTCTAACAACTTGGGAGAAAATTTGTTTAGAAACTGTGTCAGTGCTATGAAAAGAGGCAAAGTAATGTAGAAGAATATTGAAATTCTCTCAATAAAGCATTAGAGAAAACCACATCTAAAAGTATGTTCTGGATATATTCTACATTAGCTCTTTTTTTTTTTAACATCTTTATTGGAGTATAATTGCTTTACAATGGTGTGTTAGTTTCTGCTGTATAACAACTGAATCAGCTATACATATACATATATCCCCATATCTCCTCCCTCTTGCATCTCCTTCCCACCCTCCCTATCCCACCCCTCTAGGTGGTCACAAAGCACAGAGCTGATCTCCCTGTGCTACTACATTAGCTCTTTACTTCCAAACTCCATTGGTTCCTGAACCAATCCCATTATGTTTCCCTAGGTCCATCTTGGTTGGAGGCAGGAGAGAGAGGTTAGATCTTTAATTCCACCTTAAGATTGTCTTGCTCTGACATTGGTGACCTGCAGACATCTGTGCCAGCACTTGGCATTTTAAAATCTGCTTTAACCTGGGTTTACAATATTCAAGTCTCCCTCCCTGGAATTTCCCTGACTGATATCCCTACCCTGGGATTCTTTCTTGACTGTAATTTTCAGGATCACAAAGACAGATTATGCACAGATTACCTTCAGTGGTGATGGTTTATGGTAGGAGTTCTCCCCATAGGGTAGCATGGACAGCAAAGTTACACTGTACCCAGAGCATGCAAGACTGAGAACTACAACAGTCATCACGAGTACCAGAACATAACTGGGCATTGTTCAAAACAACTACTCTTTTTCCTCCTCTTATTTCTTTTTCTATTAACTTTACACCAACAAGAAAAGGTGATATGATTATGCCAGGTTGTTGCGACCTAACTTGAGTCTCAGAGGCATCTGACTTGTCTTGTGTTCAGACATGAATATACTTTCAGGTAAGGTACCAAAATCTGGCCAGTCAACTAGAGCCTGGATAGCAAGATTGATTTCAATTGACCTATGGACCCGATCATATCATGTGAGCCAAAAGAGAATCTGAGGGTCTCTTACTTCAAAATGGAGCAATGTAAATGAGCAGGTACTTTGGGGTTTATTAACTTTGTGACTGATTCGACTGCAGATGAATAGGAAGTACAGTTTGTAAACAAAGGTACCACGAAGCCACTAAGGATTTCTGCACACTCATTCATCTGCTGCAGGAGCCACTTGTAGCAGATATAGAACCTCAGGGGATGTAAAAGGCTTGCATGCTGACTCCACTCTGATATATTTAGAAAGACTATCTGTAAGATCAGGTCAATTATATCTTTTCTGCAAAGAAGTCTCACCAATGATAAGCAACTGTGAAATTATGCCTACATGTTTTAAAGTATGATGTACTCTGTAGGAAATTATAGGAAACTGACATCCCATTTAAATCTAAATTATAAGCAAAAAAATATACATTTCACTCTCTGCCAGTGAAATATGGAAGCCCTTTAACTAGAGGCATATCCAAGGCTTCCTAAATTCACTCTCTAAAAAATAAAATGCCAGCTCCACAAAGTTGAGCCTGGCCTCCCACTAAAACCACTCATTCCAATGGTAAACCTATCTTGTGAGTTTGGGTGGAAGTGTTGGAGAAAGTGTAAGAAAAGATGTTAATGATCTGTATATCATCTTCTATTTATATAATTTGTGATTATTTGTATATTTAATTTTTTCATTTTGTATTGTGTTTCCTATTTACTAAAATTTTTAAAAATCTTCTTTTCTCCTTTCCGTTAGATTTATCAAGGTTTGTTTTTCCTCCTTTTGCCTTAAAACCATTTGGGAAGTTATCCATGTTATTTCTATTATTATAGTGGTGATCCTTAAATTTTTAATACATAAACTTCACTTAACAATGTCTTAATTTTGTCTACAATTCTACCTTTTTCCTTTAAAGGGACCTTAAACTGCTGTAAATATGATCACCCCTCTCTGTCCTAACAACTATTATTGTTGATTATTTTGTTTTTAAATTTTTAAATATTACTTCTTTTTTAGGTTATTTGGATTTACTCATACCTTTCTCAATTACTTCACTTATCATTGCTTTTTGCATCCAACTCCTTCATTCTTGGCTCATTATTTCTTCCTGTAATGTATCTTATTTATTATCTCTTTCACTAAGTACATGTGAGTAGTAAAATCTCTCATAGTATATCTGAAAATATCTTTAGTTTACACTCATTCTTGAATAACAGTTCAACATCCCATAGAGCTCTACATTAATCACTATTTTGGCTCAGCAGTTTAAAAATATTCCATTATCTTCACACCTCTGTGTTGTGATGAGAAGTCTGTTGTGAGGTCTAATTATCATTCTTTATATATACTGTTTTCCTCTATTTCCTTTGATTATATCCTCTCTGTCTACACCATAGTGTGTCTACATCTATACACAGCTTTATTTTTATATCTAAGGAGACAGGAAGTCTGTCTGGCTAAAATGTAATATTGGGGACTAATTTCCTTTAATTCACAAGGATTACATCAATGTCATCCTCAATGTTTTCACTAGGTCTGCCTTTAACTGCTACCACTCATTTCTTTACGGTACAGGGTCTACACTATAGCTATGGTAATCATTTAAAATATAAATCTGATTATGTCACTTTCCTGCTTAAAATATTAAAGACTTTCCTGTGTTCCTAGAATAAAGACCAAAATCCTAAACAAGATCCAAAAGGCCCTCCCTAAGTGATCTCTCCAGACATCCTGGACCTTTTTCCCCTTTGCTCTCTGACTTTCAGACACATTGACTTCCTGACACATTGACTTCTTTATTGTTTTTCCACACTTTTGCCCAGTTAACTTCCAGTCATTTTTGAGATCTTATTTCCATATTATTCTTCAGATGAAGGCTTCTCTGTCCCCTTGGAATATATCAGATCTTTCTAAGACATGCTCGTATAACCATCTGCTTTGTTTCAAAGAGTAATAGGACTATAAATATATGACCACATATGATTGTCTATCTTGTCTGTTTGAGGGCAGGAATCTCTCTCTTTTGTTCAACATTACTGCCCTAGCACACAGCATAATTCCTGTCACTTAGAGGTTATTTTTAAAGGCTAATAATAAAACAATACTTTTTAACTACCAGTATGATCTTATTTATTTCTCCTACATGCATGGAAGTTATCTATTGCTTATTAACCTAAGAAAATTGCTTATTAAGACTCAGCAGACCTAGTATATCATTTCTACCAACAATTAAGCCCTGTTAAATTGGCAAGTTGTATTACATGGAACTATGTTTATAATGTAGCTAAGCATCATTTTTTCATCCTAAAAATAGGTGAAGATAAAAAGCATGATATTTTGCTTTGAAAAATACTTTGGAAATATATATATTGGTGTTTGTTTTTGCCAAAAAGTCATATAATTAAAAGTTAACCATACACATATACATGATAGTAAATATGCTTCAAAAAGAAAAAAAAAAAACCTACTGTTGGGAATCATGAGCTCAGCTAAGCAGGAAGCTGCCATCTGGAGAAACGATTTTCACACTCTGATGAGTGAAGTGACCTTATATCACCAAGTGTGACATGCCTCCTTCACTCCATTTCTAATTAAATGCAATTTTCTTTGAAGGAGCTTTTTATTAAAGATATAATTGTACTGATATAATCCTAAATATAGCCTGACAGATGGAAGAAGAAGGGAAGGTAGTTTTAATACCACCCTTACAAAATAAAGTGTTACCAGCCAAAGACTTGGTTTATCATTAGACCTTATTTAAATGCTGACTTTTTCCCTTAGTTTACACGTCTATAAAAATTATAATTTGAAATCCCTAGTTCACTTATTTAAAAACAGAAAGAAATGAATGGCAATCTTCAGTTTTCCACCGAACCAAATGTTAGTGATTCCCCACTCCCGCCAATGCTGTGCCCAAGGCTGCACACATGGAAAATAAAATTGATTTCCTTGTTTCTTCTTCTTCTTCTTCCTTTTTTAATGAGCATTGCTGGTGGCATGACCAACAACTTGGGCTACTCTTATCAAATCAGCACAGCAAATATCCACAGCAATCATAATAGAATAACTAAGTCAAGTTTGTCCAAGTTAACAACTTCAAGGGACATATAGAATTGGATGTGTGTGTGTGTGTGTGTGTGTGCACATAAGATATATATACTGAATATACACACACTATATGTACATATACACATTTATATGTGTACAATATATACATGTGTATAAATGCACATATGTGTATATGTGTGAGATATATACTGTATGTATATGTATACATATATATGACATTTGCCTCAAAGTATCTTTTTTTAATAACATGTTTGTGTCAGTTAGGATTTGCATTCAGCTGCTGTATTAGAAATTCAGAATAACAGTAGCATACACATGATAGAAGTTCATTTTTGTCTTGTGTAAAAGAGGTCCAGAGGTAGGTGGTCTGGGGCTGTACGGCAGCTCCACAGTCACCAGGGCCCCCTATTTTATCTACTTTCTGCTCTAGCAATCTTAGCATATTTTTCCATTTTTAATTTTCCTCGTTGACCTAGATTTCTGCTTGAGGTCCAACCACCCCAACTGAGCTACAGACTAGAAGCAGGAAAAAGAAGGAGGGCGATGTGAGCTTCCTGTAAGCCCCACCCAAAGACTTTCCTTTAATTCTCCTGTATGCTAGGAGGCTGGGAAATGTCATTTGTCAGCAGGATACTTTCCTCAGGGTTCTGTAAGGAATGAGAAAACCAAGTAGGCATCTAGCAGTCTCTGCCACAATGTGCAACACTCAGATCTTCTCTAGAACCTGGAGGGCATATGTTTATATGGCAACTGAACTAGTCTTTTGAACCAACTTGATTCCATTCATGGTCTAGAAGACAAGTTTCTATGTAACGTTGGTCCCGGTTTATTAAATTAATTTTCTTCTCCTGAACCAGATTACCATCTATTTTATTCATTAAGTGTAGTCTCTGTGTCTAAATGGGTTCTTTGGGTTAATCAAAGCATATTTCAAATCTATTAATATTTCAAATCTTTTGAAAAATGCAATTCATATGCTAAATTTGTTTTTAATATAAATCTTTTTAATTTCATTTTTTCTTCATTTCAGTAAAAATAAAGAACATCAGCTCAGCTACACCAAATCAATAGGTCATATTAATTAAATTGTTTAAAACTCACTTCCTACAGCTGTAAAATGTGGTTAATGATACTTAATTGGGGGAATTAATATGATTTCAAGCTCATGAATATAACATGTCTAGCCCAGTAAGTGGGTAATGCCAGAAACTATTTCACATTTCCCACATATACCCCAATAAATAAAACAACGTAGAAAATAGTAAAAGTATTAATGTAATATTAAAATACTGATTCAATATTTAGAATTTGCCCATCTGAAAATCTCCACATCTTTGCCATGATAAAAAGCTATGTTCACATTTCTCTCCTTTTCACCAATGAATATCTATCTCCATAGATAAACAGAGAGTCATGACAGACCATTAGTACTAATAAGATAATCACTTAGATAACTGAATAAGATATAAAATAATGTATAAAATATAGACTATAGTATCAAAATGAAAATCAGTAGTTCTTTAATTACAAACATAATGTACTGGAAGACGTATTAGAACAAGGTATTAACTAAAACTATAGAAACTTAGTAATTAATAGATCAAGAAATTTGCAAGACCTTTATGGGAAAAACTGTAAGACTTTACTGAAGCCCAGTCAAGAGGTACTAATAAAAATGATGTCTGTTCATGGGTAGGTAGAATTAATATTCTAAAGATGTCAATTCACTCTCAAATTAATCTATAATCACAATTAAAATCCCACCAGGATTTTTAATGGACCATGACAAATTAATTCTAAAATTTACATGGAAGAATACATGTATAACAACAGCCATACCAAGTTAGAAACAGGAGATCAAAGAGACTGAAATTGCCCCACCTGATCAGAAAACATATTCTAAAGGTATGTTAATTAAAACACGAAATATTGTAGGAATAAGTGAATAATTTAATGGTACATATAAGAAAGTTCAGAAAAAGAACCATGCATTTATGCCTCTTCTTGCATTTTTGGCTAAGTCCAGCCTCAAGGAAACATAGTAATCCTCTTAGTGCTTGGCTTGATTTTCTAAGCAACTAAGAGTGGGGGTATTTTCTCCCATGCTGAAGAGACTCTACCTTCTTTCTACTCTCAAGTACACCACCTTCCTTCAAGAGAGGAAATGCTCCTTTATCACATACTCTCCAAACTTTCTACTCTCTCTTTATCCTGAAGCCACTTTCATCCCCTGTTGTAAGAGTAAAGAAGTAATCCTGCTCCATTAATTACTTCTTGAATCTACTTAAATAAGTTGTTTAACCTCTTTATGAGTCTGACTCTTCTGCTAAGTGAGAATAATAATAAGACCTCTCCTATAAGATTATTTTCAGGATTAAATCAGTTCCAATCATTACATTTAATAGCATCACTTGTGGGATGTAATAGTAAACAGTTATGCTGTTTGTCTCTCCCACTATCCCATTACATCCATTCTGTGGGTCTAGTTTTCTTCTGTCTCTGCATGGAAATTGCATCAGGCACCATGATTTTTCTAGTAATGTTTAGGTAACACAAACAGTTCTCTAATTATAAAATGCAATCTCAGGTTCATGTCAACACGTTCAGTCCACATGATAGCCAAAACTTCAATCTTGCTTTAAAGTTAAAATATCTCCCCCTCTTCCCTTTCTCAGTTCATTTCCATGGCAGAAAGGAAGACTGTGGTTGAGAAGGTAATCATTTGGTCAGTTTTTTTTTTTTATTCCTTTCCTCAATTAACCTTCAACTTTAATCTCTTCTTGCTAACAGCAATGGGGGAAGGGAGAAGATGAACAAGGCACAAAGAAGTTCCCACTTGGAGGGTACTGTCATATTAGTCCAGTATCAGTGCATGCTGGACTTGGCAGATGTTTAAAGCAGAATCTTTCTCTTGTTGGTACTTATGTTTGTTCTCCAGAGAACACCCTTGCTGGGAATCTCCTAAAAGAATCCTGCTTGACGAGAACAAAAGTATCCCTTTTCTTGTTGGTTGCTTACATTTTTTTCAGCCCAAAGATATTTCTTGCTTCTTTCTATGAGGTCTGTTAATCTGATAAGAATGAAGATAATGACTTCAGAACAGCTCTCTCTTATATGTGACACATATTGGGTCCTTAGGAAACACATATTTCCTACCCCCAGAAAATTCTGGGAGTCCTGTCTGATCTCTTTTCCTTTCATTGTCAAAGCAGCTAGACAGCCATTGCCATTGGATTTTCCAGGTGTCACTCAGACTGCTGTCCACTGTGGTCTTTGCATTGCATGTGACACATATTAAGATTCTCAGACCCCTTTTCTTGGACTTCAGGGGACAGTACCCTTCACCTCTCTTCCTTAGTACTCAATATGCAGAATTCTCCAAAGAAACCTCCCCATTCTAATTTCTAACTCTGAATACTGTTATGGCATTGATGTGAATGAAGGGATAAGAGTCGTGTAACTTGTTTCTTGATACCTTGTTTACAAATTGTGCATGTGGTCCAGCACCTCCTTTGACATGTGATACCTTTTGTCTCATGATGTCTCAGTCAAATTTCCACTTCAAATTAAACAAATGTTAGTTATTGTTATTGCCTAAGCATAGGGAGCATAAGTGCTAGCACTGAGGATAGAAGGGTCAAAGGAAATTTTAGTTCTGTTATATTTTTTAGAGGAATAATTAAGTCTTACATTGTATGTAAAATTAAAAATACTTTAATCTTTTTTGTGCCTAATAAGTTTTTCCAGTATTATTTATTAAGTAGATCCTCCTTTTCTCAGAATCTGCAATGCTACCTCTGCATTTATCAAGTTTCCACAGATGTTGGTCTATTTCTAAGCTCTCTATTCTATTACTTTGGTAATAGAATTTGCTTTTTTCTGTGCCAAAATTGCACTCTCCTAGTTATTACAACTTTATACAAACTCAATATCTAAAGAGAAAATCCCCCTCCACTAATGGCCCTTTTCCTTAAGAGGGCCTTGGCTTTTCTTGGACTTTTGTCCTTCATAAAAATTTTAAAATCAGCATCTCAAAATCATAATCAATGATTTGAGGACCATTCTTTACTCCTAACCCCCAAAGTCTATGATACAAGAAGATATAGTTTTGCTATAATTAAACCTGTGAATCGAACCTGTTCTCTCTTTCAAGGTGACTGTCTCCCTCTTTATTCCCAGATAATTGATGGTGATATTAGTCAATCACAAAATTTCTCATGAGAGCATTGAGCAATGGGTTTCCCTTTAATCTGTAATAAAGATTAGCATTAAGTAGCAAGCATGTACAAATGCCTCATGACTTAATGCAAGATAGATATAAAAGCTAGAGAAGTTCCCATGTTCCATTTCATTTGACTTGTATTATATTATACATGAATTACCATTTGGAAGTTGAACAGCCTGTATCTTACTATATCATGCTCTTCCAGTGACAGTTTAACAAGTCTATATCTTTTCAGATGAAGAAAACTTTGTAACGTGGCAAATGGCCAACAAAGCCCCTAATCCATTCTTTAAAGAATTTGGTTATGGTTCTTGACACATTCAATCCCTGGCTTTTCCCATTTAAAATAGTGGTCATATTTCTAGGTCAACACATAAAAATTCAATCATATATTTGCATAATATTCACTGCAGAGAATACTGTAATGAACAAAATAGAAAATGTCTATGAATAAAATTTTAATTAACTCATTCTGTATGTAGCATTGCCAGAGTCTCTCCTGCTTTCCACCGGTGAGGTTGATTACCACTTCCTTTTTGCCATCATCTTTTCTCTGAATTACCTCTAGTGTGGCACATTTGTCTTAACACAATGATTTACTTCCATCCTTCGATGGTTGTATTATTCATGATGTCTCTGAAACTTCCTCCTTTCTTCTTCTTCTGTTGAGTTTTGAACATTAATTTCTTCATTGTGCCATAATTTTTTCCAAGTCTTTTTCTACAGCTATTTGGGTTCATCAGGGCTTTCCTTGGGAGAGTGTAAATCTAATCATTCTTTTTGTATCCTCAGTTTCTAGCCTAGTGCAAGGAACATTGGACTCCATAAATAAGGGATAGATGAATGAATTCTCACAAAATTTCCCCAATCACTCCATGGAGAGGACTCTATATTATTTTAAGTAGTATTTCTTTCTTTCTTTCTTTCTTTCTTTCTTTCTTTCTTTCTTTCTTTCTTTCTTTATCTCTTTTCTCTCACCTCTCCTTTCCTCTCCTTTGCTTACTCTGCTCCAGCCAGGCTTACCTCCTTGCTGTTCCTTGAACATACCAGCCACTCTTTGTTTATTTTTTAACATCTTTATTGGAGTATAATTGCTTTACAATGGTGTGTTAGTTTCTGCTTTATAACAAAAGTGAATCAGCTATACATATACATATATCCCCATATCTCTTCACTCTTGCGTCTACCTCCCTCTCTATCGCACCCCTCTAGGTGTTCACAAAGCACCGAGCTGATCTCCTTCCCACTAGCTATCGGTTTTACATTTGGTAGTGTATATATGTCCATGCCACTCTCTCGCTTTGTCCCAGCTTACCCTTCACCCTCCCCGTGTCCTCAAGTCCATTCTCTAGTAGGTCTGTGTCTTTATTCCCGTCCTGCCCCTAGGTTCTTCATGACCATTTTTTGTTTGT
>NC_041228.1:28384371-28391552 GCF_002837175.3 Physeter macrocephalus | reverse complement strand
TTAGGTCTTTAATCCATTTTGAGTTTATTTTTGTGTATGGTGTTAGGGAGTGTTCTAGTTTCATTCTTTTACATGTAGCTGTCCAGTTTTCCCAGCACCACTTATTGAAGAGGCTGTCTTTTCTCCATTGTATATTCTTGCCTCCTTTATCAAGAATAAGGTGACCATATGTGTGTGGGTTTATCTCTGGGCTTTCTATCCTGTTCCATTGATCTATATCTCTGTTTTTGTGCCAGTACCATACTGTCTTGATGACTGTAGCTTTATGGTATAGTCTGAAGTCAGGGAGCCTGATTCCTCCAGCTCCATTTTTCTTCCTCAAGATTGTTTTGTCTGTTTGCAGTCTTTTGTGTTTCCATACAAATTGTGAAATTTTTTGTTTTGTTCTGTGAAAAATGCCATTGGTAGTTTGATAGGGATTGCATTGAATCTGTAAATTGCTTTAGGTAGTATAGTCATTTTCACAATTTAAGTAGTATTTAGATATTTCTATCTGGATGTCATTTCATCGCCAAATATCTAATATTTTGAAAACTGAATTCATCATCTTTTCTCACTACTGCCCTTCCCTCAACCAGATCTCCTTTTTGACTTTTTATTGATGTTTAACCATCATTGTTTTGAGTTAATTCTAACTCATTGACTTTGTTTTCTCTCAGCTTATATCTTGTCAGTCATCAAATTCTATAGAGGAGATTTTTTTACTAGTATTTCCTGCCGCCATCCTTTCCTTTCTTTTCTCAAATTAACAGCGAGACTGAAGGTATGCATCTTCTCAAATCTGGCCTACTGCTATAGACATCTAATATGGTGACTCAGAGACACTCAGAGGATACTTACTAATGGGTGACTATATGTCATGTGTGGACAGTAAATTATATGTTCAGCATACTTTTTGAAAGGATGGGAAGTTGCCATGAAGTAGTGAAGTTGCCTTGAAGGAGATCAGTTGTCACATCTGTCATGGGCTGGAGAACTAAAGCAAGTTGGATTCATTGGTGATGTTTTTGCCACCAGGCTGGTCTTAGATGCATTTATAAATGTTCATTACAGGGACATCATTAGTAAAGCTGTATATTGTAGCCGTCATTCTGACCTTGTTTATTTACCCATTTATCCGTTTTAAGAGCCTCCCTCATCCTCCCATGCCGTCTTCTAACATGTCTTCCTTTAGCTCTCGCTATCTTGAGTATTGTTCAAAGCTCAAGACTTCCCAGTTTTCCACTGAATCCCATCCTTTTAGGTTAGTGATCTTAGAAGCATTAGCTAATCAGATTTACTCACCCATTAATTCCATAAATATTTAAGAAACATCTACAATTTCAGGGTTGTTTTTGACACTGAAAACAAAAACTAGTGCTTACAAAGACACAGCTGGCTACTTTGCTAACTATTCCCCCTGACCCTATCAATATGTCAAGTTCTTAGAAAGGCAGTATATCATGGTTAAGGGCATGATCACAAGACATTGTGTGGGTTCAGATGTTAGCTATACCCCTCTCAGTATGTGAGGTAGTACAATTATTTAAACTCTCTGTGTTCAGATGCATCATCTATAATAATAAGAGTATTTTCCTGAGATTGTGTAGTAAGAATTATATAAGAAAATACCTCAAACTCTTAAAATAATTCTGGTACATATTAAGCATTCAAGAAATATTGGTTATTAAGAGGAGGCCCGAAGCAGTCTCAGCATTTCAGACCTTGGGACTTGTCAGAGTGGAGATACGGAAGTTATACCAATGTGTGCTGTGCCAGTTACAACTTCTTCTCTGCCTATGTGCCTGTGTATTATATGAGGTTGATTGATTTTGATTATTTGATTGATTGGTTGATGGCTTTGGAATAGTGAGTAGGTTTTAGTCATTAATCAATACAGAAGTTAAGCACAGATGACCTTTGAAGTCAGGCAGAACCGGGTTCAAATCTTTCTTTGCCACTTATCTGTCATAAGATCTTGTAAGAAATGGGGTTAATGATTCTATGTCCATTCTTCATTTAATCAGTGTTTACTGGACACTCACTGAATGTTAAACTATTCTAGGCCCTGGGAATACAGAAGTGAACCAAAGAGATGTGATCTTGGCACTACTAGTACCTACAGTGAGGTGAAGAGAGGAGAGGAGGAAACATGTAAAAAAATAAATAAAAGAGATAGTTTTAGCTACCTCCTAGGGTGATGGTGAGAATCCGTAAATGCTCCAGGAATGGAAGTTGCCAGGATGAGAGGAGCTCATAGTCTAATGTGGGAACTAACTACAGAAATAGATATTTGTCATACTATACAGAAAAGCAATAATAACAGTCAGCAGCATCACTATGCCAACTGGGAGAAAGTGAGATCCCAAGAGTGGTAGATTCTGGGCCCTAGGCAGGAGTTGTAGGATGGTGATCGCCTTGCAGGGAGGAATAGCTGTAAGTTTCTTGAGACCAGCTTTGCCATCTAAGGCCATCCTTTCTCTCATTTTAGGCCAAACGCTGATGCCTGAATTATTTTCCAAGTCACATTAGACCCCTCCTAAAATATTTTCTTTTCCTAGATCTCTCTTTCCCAAATGCCCAAGGCAGTGTTTTTCCAGATGCTCTTTTCAACACTTAAGAAATGGTTATTAGATCTGAGAGCCCAACGCAAAGGAGGTGGGAAATACTAATCTGCTGCAAAATTTCCTCTTAGTTCTTGTAATCTCATCAAGATAAGGATTTTTCAGGTAGGCTGCCTCCTCTTCCACGTCTTTCTGTGTACCTCTTCCATTTCCTGATATTAAATTCACCTTCACCTTCTGGAGATTCTACCTGCTGGGAAATTACAGCAATTCCCAACCTAAATACTTTTGGCCAAAGTCCAGCTTCCTAGCAATTGACTTGTCACTCTGACCTCCAAGCTGGAAAATTCAGAGCCACCTCAAAGAGCTCTTACAGGAAACTTGCTGGATGTAAACAAAGTGAGATCATAGAAAAGAGTGCACTGCAAACACCAAAACCCATATCTGGACTTTTAGTAAGGCACCATTAAGTTCTGTTTAAAGTGTCCAGGCCCCTGTAAAAATCTAAAATGATTTACACGAAAGTGTTTTTTGAAAGCTTGGAAATTTTATGTGGACAAACACTTGTGACTTTAAGGATCTTCTTTCTTCTTTAGGATGGATTTGAACATAAGAGTCTATTTTATACAGAATTGTAACAATTTGACAATTACCAAACAGTAAAAAAAAAAAAAGGATTTCTTCCAGACATAAATGCCAGAAAAACTTCTCTCATTTTGGCCCTCTCAGGTTGATTTCATGGCCTGTGTGAATCTGGATAATTTTTTGCCTTTTAATTTCACCTGTACCAACAGATGTCAAATTGAGCACTGCAGCCAAAGAGTGAAATAAAACTTAGACTGGAATGTCTCTAGCTTGCTGAAAGAGTTAGTAGTCTGTATGATTGCTTAAAATTTCCATGTGACTATAGGTTATCAGTATTGTGCAGAGTGCTCCTTGAAGTTGAAATTATCATAGACATATAGGTTAGAAAAATGATGTCAGCTAACCTACTTGGTTGAGTTTTGTGACTGTGTGCACATGACATTGGTGAGAGAAACGGGTTGATTGAAAGGGATTCTCTCTGTTTTCTTCTCTTCTCTCTGCCCTCACTTGCCCTGGGAGACCCACCTACACTCCTGGCTGATGACTCGCAAATATGTCATCTCTACCACCTGGCAGCTCTGTCCCTTGAGCTCCAGCCACAACTGTAACTGGTGTCCTAGGTCCCTAAACCTCATCATGTTCAAAAATTAAATGCACTATTTTCGTTACCAAATCATATGAGCTGCACCGCCCCCCACTTATGTCTTAGATTAATGATGTGCTATTCAGACAGTTACACAGAACTGAAATCTCTTATTGCTTCCCAGGAATGCTTGAATATCTGAAAATGTCCATATTCCAGCACTCATATAAATGGACAATGGCAGAAGAGTAAGATTGTAGCAGAGAAGATCTAATTACCTATTTTAAGAAAGTCCTTTGATTTGAGCATCGTTGTCACAATTCTCTGCAGTGTTTTGATACAGAGTGTGAATAATGCAGTATAACCTATTGCAATTGAAAAAGCCACTTCAGGCATGTTGTTCATTTGTTTTGTGGCTCAGGGATGCTTTTTTTAAACTACTAACTGAATTCCAGATTTATTTGATTTTTCAATAGTTTTCCTCTTTCTGTTCCAGGATCTAATCCAAGGTACCACATTGCATTTAGTTGTCATATCCCCATAGTCTCTTCTGTTCTGTGACAGTTGCTCAACCTTTCCCTATCTTTCACAACCTTGACAGTTTTGAGGAAGTGGTCAGATATTTTACAATGTCCCTCAATTTGTGTTTGTCTGATATTTTTCTCATGATTATACTCGGGCTTTGAGTTTTGGAAAAAATGCCACAGAAGTGAAGTGCTTTTCTCATATACTAGCAGGGGAGACATGATATCCATGCAACATGATATTAATGTTACACTTCATCATTTGGTTAAGGTGGTGTCTGCTATGGTTTCCACTGTAAAGTTACTATTTTTCCATTTCCATACTCTACCATGAATACATTTTTATTTTAAAAAGTCTCAGGTTTTCTAACAAATTTTATTTGCTTACTTTTCTTTTTTATAATTCTCTAACACATAACACCCTTTTCCAGGAAAAGGGGAAATGCAAACTTATTTGAATTTCTTCCTGGAATATAACATAATCCAAAGTCATCTTTTCAACAAATATTTTTGAAATATTAAAATATAACTCAACCCAGCGTTGACTGTTCCATATAGAACATTTACATCAATATTATGACTCATAGTTGTAATACATTTGAGCTACTCTTATCATTGATTGACTGGGTTTCCTAGAACTTATGAAAGCTCACTTATATGGATAGTCTTTATGACATTAATCAATCAAGAAAGCACCCAGAAATACCCCCCTTTATACAGAAAAACACTGTAATATATTTATGTGACATTTTTGAAAAGTTTTAGCACAAATAAATATATCTGAAATATATATACGATGAGTTCTGATTTACTTCAGTCAGAGGGAAAAATATAAAAGCATAATTTCATTTAAAATTATATATAACTCCAAAAACTTCCTCTTGTGAGTGAAAAATTGTGTATGCAATAAAACATTATCTGTGACATAATTTTTAAAATGAAAATGTTTACATCTTTTCCCTTCCCCTAATGGTCGTCTAGGTCAAGATTTGTCAACCTGAGCTATATCTGTGTACTTCCTGAACCTCTAAGGCTGAAGAGAATGTTTGCAGACATGGCTCACACCTGACAGAAACAAGATCAAATAATTGGAACATTAAATTTATACTCATAATATTAGACTCATAATAATAATGTAAGGAGCTTTACCTTACATTTTGATTAGCGCCCCAGGAAAACATAGAGCCATGTCTTGCATCTGTAGAATAGTTGTGTAATTGCAAATTACAACAGCAAATGATTAAGTTTTGAAACCTAGAGTACAGGTTAAGAATTTAAGAGAGACATCAACTTACAGCTAAGTGACATCTGCTGGACGGTAGGCATGTATGGTGATGGACTTCAAGGGCCTGTTTCATCCAAAGTTCTGTTAGACGTTGGAGTAGAGGACAGCACTTTGTTGTTCATGAGACACAGTGTTGCATAAAAAAGAAGAACATGCTTCCAGCTTTTGTGGGTAAGAAAGCATAGCTTCTGCTGCATCTGTAGCTCAAGAACAGGGGGTTTGTTGGCACTAGGAAGGTTTCAAGGCATTAGCTGTGGTTGTGGAGGCATTGACAGTGCCCAGCTGTGGGAGCATCAGCTAGTGGCTGAGATGACACCAGTGATGTCCTGTATATGCTGCTGTAAGATAAGTGCTAGACTGCAGATAGAAGAGATCTCAGCCGTCCAGTTGGTAGAGGCTGAAGAAGGTGGATGGGCCCAAGTTCATCTGAGCCAGTTTTTCTTAATTGCCATGCTATCTATGCTATAATGCTTGTTAGCTTGCTCAGTAGAGATGGTACAAACCCTTGGCTCACTGTCAAGAATCTAAAACACACATATCCACACCAGCAACAAAACTGGGAATAAATGTTTAAAGTACAGACATGAAGAACTTTTTTTTTTTTTCCTAATTTTTTGTCTGCATTGGGTCTTCGTTGCTGCACACGAGTTTTCCCTAGTTGCGGTGAGTGGGGGCTATTCTTCGTTGCGATGCGTGGGCTTCTCATCGCCGTGGCTTGTCTTGTTGCGGAGCACGGGCTCTAGCATGCAGGCTTCAGTAGTTGCGGCTCATGGGCTCTAGAGCACAGGCTCAGTAGTTGTGGCGCATGGGGCTTAGTTGCTCTGCAGCATGTGCGATCTTCCTGGACCAGGGATCGAACCCGTGTCTCCTGCATTGGCAGCAGATTCCTAACCACTGCTCCACCAGGGAAGTCCCAGACATGAAGAACTTGATAATCACCCACTGGTATCTCTACCCACAATCTCCAGTTCTTAAATAGTTTAATGGCAACAAATGAAATAAGGCATCTCACAAAATACATTCATTTTATCATTTTGGTTTATTTTTTTCCTCCTGATAGGGCAGTTTTTCTCCTGATAGGAAAAATTGTTAAGAGCAGTACATAGAGTGACCACTTGGTGTCAGGAGCTACTAACTGTTACAGAGGAACCAGATTTTTTTTTTTTTTTTTTTTCCAGTCTTGGAAAGAAACATGGGTTCGAGCCCTGGTCCAGGAAGATCCCACATGCTGTGGAGCAATTAAGCCCGTGCGCCACAACTACTGAAGCCTGCGCACCTAGAGCCCGTGCTCCACAACAAGAAAAGCCACTGCAATGAGAAGACCGCGCACCGCAACGAAGAGTAGCCCCTGCTCGCTGCAACTAGAGAAAGCCCACGTGCAGCAACGAAGACCCAATGCAGCCATAAATAAATAAATAGATAGATAGATTTATTTATTTTTATTTTTAATTAATTAATTTATTTTTTTTGCGGTACGCGGGCCTCTCACTGCCGTGGCCTCTCCCGTTGCGGAGCACAGGCTCCGGACGCGCAGGCTCAGTGGCCATGGTGCACGGGACCAGCCGCTCCGCGGCATGTGAGATCTTCCCGGACCGGGGCACGAACCCGCGTACCCTGCCTCGGCAGGCGGACTCTCAACCACTGCGCCACCAGGGAAGCCC
>NC_041228.1:28346079-28383201 GCF_002837175.3 Physeter macrocephalus | reverse complement strand
CATGCTGTGGAGCAATTAAGCCCGTGCGCCACAACTACTGAAGCCTGCGCACCTAGAGCCCGTGCTCCACAACAAGAAAAGCCACTGCAATGAGAAGACCGCGCACCGCAACGAAGAGTAGCCCCTGCTCGCTGCAACTAGAGAAAGCCCACGTGCAGCAACGAAGACCCAATGCAGCCATAAATAAATAAATAGATAGATAGATTTATTTATTTTTATTTTTAATTAATTAATTTATTTTTTTTGCGGTACGCGGGCCTCTCACTGCCGTGGCCTCTCCCGTTGCGGAGCACAGGCTCCGGACGCGCAGGCTCAGTGGCCATGGTGCACGGGACCAGCCGCTCCGCGGCATGTGAGATCTTCCCGGACCGGGGCACGAACCCGCGTACCCTGCCTCGGCAGGCGGACTCTCAACCACTGCGCCACCAGGGAAGCCCAAATTTATTTATTTTTAAGAAAAAGAAACAGAGTATTTTTAAATGATTTGCCTTATTAATTTTCTCCGACTTTGATGCTTTGACTACTCAGCATTATAATACAATTCCCAAGAATTTGGCTCAATCTCTCAGTAAGGTACCTGGTCTATATTTAGAATTAACTAGCTAAATAAATAAATAAATAAATAAACAAAACCTTTGCCCCAGTTCATGGCCAAAGTTCCATTTTGGAGACGATCTGATTTTCCCTTCCTGACACAGCCTGAATGTGTCCTTATCCTGGACCTTCATCTCCTAAGCTTTGCATGGTTCTAGATCTCCAATTCCTCATATAATTGCCTCTAGTAAGACATGAATAATAAGGCCTAGATTCTTCTTCACTTATAATCTTTCAGTAAAGATCCTTCATCAGCCCTACAAGACCCCACAGAGTTCTCCCAGCCTGGGTCCCTTCTATTTTCCTGAACATTCAGATTTATGATTCAGTTAGCCCTTACTGGAAAGCCAGGATTAAGAGGTGACTGAAGGTACAAAATTTTAACATGTGGAGCTTCTCAGCCTCCCCCTACAATTACCAGCAGAGCATTTGGACACCACCCACTTAACTTCATCTTCATCCCCTGATGTCTGAAGCAAACATCTCTCCATACATGTTCTCATTGAGGAAAAGAAATCACAGTGAAAGAAGAGCTCTTCTCCCAAGGCTGTGTGTTGAGTGGTGGGGAGGGAAGGCATAGTTCAAACAGTAGAAAAGCATAGAGATGAGAAGTGCTAATATAGTGGGGATTTGGGACTGTGATAATAGAAGAGAAAATTATTCTGGGAAGGTAGGGTAGGAAGGTATTCAAGAATGTA
Source organism: Physeter macrocephalus (assembly GCF_002837175.3). Taxonomy (NCBI): domain Eukaryota; kingdom Metazoa; phylum Chordata; class Mammalia; order Artiodactyla; family Physeteridae; genus Physeter; species Physeter macrocephalus. The sequence continues at coordinate 28,381,909 of NC_041228.1, read as the reverse complement.
AAGAAGAGTAAAAAGAGCAATTATTTTCATTAGTTTTCATGAATCGTAGGCTTGAATTTTCATAAATGTTTGAGACACCTAAGCAAACATTAGGCTGTAATTCTCTTGAAGGTCATAACATTTAAGCACAACTTTTTGGGAGGGAGGTGTGAGTGGAGGACTTGTTCAGAATTTGAGCTCTCCTGCACACAACCCAGTTTACTATAGATTAATAGTGGTATATTATATCTGACCCCACATTGCAATTTTAGCAAGACTGTACAAATTTTGGGATAATGGTGAAAGTGGGTCCAGAATCAATCATGATAGCTCTGGGGTTGATAGCTGAGAGGATAATGTGGATACTTCTTAAATTGGAATTATACTTTTTGAGAGAACAGATTTGGGGACTAAATTATCCAGTTGAAGAACCAGACTTAGGCACCACTATGTCAATGAAAAAGTTCAAAAATCTTAATGGAGTATGACCACAGAATTGTTTTTAATCTTGGCTCCATAAATATGCCTACTTTTTTCTTTTAAAATGTGGGTTCTTTCTGGAAGAGAAGAAAACATTGTGAGGGTGGGGGTCAGAGACTATTTTAAGACCCATGAAAGAACTCAGGTAGACTTTCAGGAAGAATTCTATGTGTGAACTCAACGCCAATCAAACTGGTACTTCCATGAAGGTCTGCCTAATGTCCTAGAATATGAATATGGGAGGATTTGCAGTGACTGGAATTTATATAATGACTGATGTAACAGCTCATTAGGACGGATTCGCGTGAGTAGGAGAGTAACCTCAGTGTGCTGTATAAAGAGACTGTGGGAAAAGAAACATCTGGGTAAATTTCTTGAGGAGTTGCATGGTTCAAGGGAACAACCCAAACTCTTGTTGTTTGTAAATACAATCAGAACTAAGGAAAAGAGGAAGCAGTACCCAGTGGCCGAAAAAAAAAAAAAAACAACAACTGTGTGTGTTGCGGAGGAGGAATACCTAATGAAACTTGAGATATTGAGAGGTAGGGTTTAATTCCACAAGATGGAAATTCTTTGGCAGGAAAAACAGTTGGGCTTCACGATCCTGATCTGGACACATTCCTGCAGTGGAAATGGGAAATGTGGTATGGTCATAATGAATAGCTGGGGGTCTCACAGGCCCCAGGGTAAGTGATATAAGTCCCAAGATGGTAGAGATTGGAGATGCTGTCAGTATTTCTTTGGTTGTGACAATAATGACCACCTAGTAGCTTTAGGCCTCCAGACTTTACTTTATCCTGCATCCCAGAGGGTATAGATTTGGAAGTCAAGGAGCTTAGAGTTGTCAGATTTAGTTAATGCCCAGTTAAATTTGAATTTCAGATAAACAATGAATTTTTTTAGTATAAATATGTCCTAATACTGCATGGAATATGCTTACAATAAAATATTTTTGTTGTTTATCTGAAAGTCAAATTTAGCTGGTGTACTGTATTTCATCTGGCAACCATACTGAAGTTCTTATATTAATGTGTTTGTTTGTTAGTAAGAAATGCCTATAGTGAGTTCTGCCTGGCTCTACCCAGCATTTTCTTTAGAGTACCGAAGAAGAGGTATACCCATTCCCAACAAAAGAAGATAGGGAAGATATTTTCTGTCAATAGAGAAAGTCTATGGACAAAGTATACTATTAAATATTAAAAATCTCTTTTGTGAGATTTTGCAACAACATTAAGAGAAGGTGTCATAAGACAAAAATGAAAACTTAACAGTATTTCCCTCGCTGCCTATGACTAATAGAAAGTCAAGCCTACCAACGTATAGCAATAGAATTAAAAGGATCGGCTGTTGTCACTAATTTAATGAGGAGTGGGAAGATAGAAGAAAAGTTCACAATGATTCACAGGTTTCTAGTTTGGTTGGACAAATGATATTGTGAACCAGAAGAGAAAGGGGAATATTGAGATGCCCTTTGATGAATATGTCCACCATGCAGTTGAATATATGCATTTGGAACCTAAAAGAGAATCTGCTTGAGCGATATGATTGGTAGTTGAAGCCACAGAAATGGGAATAATCATAGAGATAGAATGTGTAGATGGTGGATCTCAAAGGGCCAATGATGAAGCCTTGAGGAACACATACATTTAAGGGCAAGATAAAGGAAAAAGAACAAACAAAATAAACTAGGAAGATAACACGCTCTCATGTAGTGCTCTTCTGAATGAGCATAAAGACTCCTTGTAATGCAGAAGAAAAGAACCAGCACTGTTCGGAGAAAAATGACAGACAGGCAGCACCGTCACCAAATGTTCAAAGTGAACATCATAGAATGGGACAAACACACACCATGTGCCCCCTAATATGCTGCATTAAGAGCCCTGAAGCACTTCCATGGCACTCCTGCCAAAATTTCATAACCTGAGTCTGATCATGAGGAAACAGACAAATCCAAATTGAGGGACTTTCTTTTAAAAAAGGAAAAAAAAAAGGACTGTACTCCAAAAGTAGCAATGGCAGCAATGTCATGAAACACAAAAGATGGCTCAGGAGCTATTCCAGCTTAGAGAAGACTAAAGGGATATGACAATGGAATACAATGCATGAGCCTAAAATTTCTTCTACTATAAAGGACACTCGGGACAAGTAGTGAAATTTGAATAAAATAAGCAGATTAGGTAATAAAAAATAATAAAATAAACTAGGAAGAAAACGTAGAAAGCAAACTCGGAGAAATGGTGTCATGGGGCAACAGAGGTGAGAGCTTCACAAAGGAAGTGTTCAAGAATGCCAAATGTTGATGAGGTCAAGTAAGATGTAATGTAAAAAAAGGTCACTGAATTTGACAAGTGGAATGCTATAGGGGATGTGTGCCAAAGTATATTTATTGAAGCAGTGGGAGCCAAAGTCAGATTTCTGTGAATTAGCAAGTCACAGAAGTAAGAAAGTGGAAATAGTAAATGCAAGGAGATTGGCCGTGGATTAGAGGAGGTGCGGAAATATTTAAAGGAAGCATGGGATTGAAGGAGAGCTCCCTGCTCTTTTTTAAAGGGAACATGGAATTGAGGGCTTCTTTATGATAAAAAGTTGATCATGTTTATGAGTTGGTGAAGCTGAGGGTGAAACTGCAGAAGAGAGGACAGACAACAGAAAATGATCAGGGTCCTGAAAGTAAAAGAAGGGATGGGAAACAAAGGGACAGATGCAGGTGTTAGTCTTAAAGTAGAGGTAGCATGTTTTGTATACTGTCTCCTGAACTGTGACTAAAAAGATGCAGATGATAGTCAGCGAGTTGTATAGGTGAAGGGGAGGTAGGAAGAGACAAACAACTTGGAGAAACAAATAAGTTTGCCCTTTCAGACTTAACCATAAATAAACACATCTACTAGGGTAAAAATAGTCATGTTAGCAAGTTTTGACTGACGTCTAAAGAAGGAAGGATTCAAACCAGAAGGATTCAACCAAAAGGACTCAAATCAGACAGCATAGCAAGCATGCAAATGGGTGAAAGATGCAGAAAGTGGCCTTGCCCATTCATAGATCAAGGTGCTCAGTCAGATGCACCTGGCAGATCACTACTGAAATGTAACAGAAGATCCTAGTGCCTTTCAGCATTCACATATTTTGGCTAACTTCCCTTGTTCTTATTTTATTCTAAGGACCTTTTATGAACACCCCTTGCCTGGTATGGATGTTTATCCCACCTTCAGTTAACTTTCTCATTTCAAATGAGTCAATTGGCATCCTGAATTTGATAATTTAGTCGCTTATGAGTGAGTCAACTTCCCTAAGCTAAATTAACAATGGCAACGCCATCAGATCTAAAATTTCAACTTGCATATCTGACAACTAGATGCTGGATTCTGGTGAATATAATCATCTTGTGAAGCTTTCTGACAACAGTTGGTTCCAGCTTTCTTGAGGGCATCTCAGTCCAAAGACTGATTTAAATTTTCCTTATTCCAATTCTGTTTGGAAAATGACTTCTAAGTGTCCTGTGCATGTATCTCTAGCTTCTGTGTCCTACCTTAGCCAAGCGAGGTAGTAATGAATAGAGATCTATATGAGCTCTGGAAATGGACCAACTGAGTTAGAATCCAGGCTCTTCTACTTCAGACCAGTTAACTAACTTCTTGTTATCCCAATTTCCTCATCTTGAAAAATGGGTATAATGCTAATATTTACCTAATAATATTTTGTTTTATTTTTGAAGAATAATGCATATAAAACTCTTAGTACAATTTTTGACATGTTATAAGTACTCAAATAATATTAACTATTAATATTAGTACTGCTCCAAACTTGCCATTCCCCAAAAATCATAAACCATGTCCCAAACTATACTTATCTCCTCTCTATTTCTTTCTTTCTTCAGTAAATATTTATGTTTCCATAAATAAATGGAGGTTTATGCTTACCTTCAGAGGGCTGAATGCAAAAAAAGGTGGGGGTGGTGGTGAATAACAGAGAAAAAGATCCCGCCCCAAAGAACTTACTACTGGTGGGAAAAAGAGGGTGATGAGAAAACTATTAATCAAGACACAATAAAATATAGTGCCTGACCTATAATACCATAATAAGCAACTCAGTCACCCAAACAAGAAAACCACATTTTTGTGACCTGTGTCCTCTCCCTCATCCCCCACACCCAAATCACCAAATTATTTTAAGTGTGAATGTGGAGGAATGTGACTTAGCATTTTGTTCAGATTTGAATCTCTTAGAGGTATTCTTTATTTATCTGCAGTGTCATCAGGCACCCAAGATCTTTTCATCTTTCTGATCTGCGATCCTGTGTGTATAGTCCTTTACCCTTATACTTTTTGCCTAATGGTCACAATCTGGGTATCGGACCTCCAAGCCTTATACCCACAGTTCAGGCAAAAAAAAGGGGAAGGAAAAAGGCATGGACCTTTCTAAGTGGGCTTTGTCCTTGTGAACAAGAAAGGGAAGCCTTTCATAGGGACATAATCTACTGCTCATTGACCAGAATACCATATATTCTGTAGTTGGAAAGGAGGCTGATCTATTAACTACGTAATTAACAGTCATGTTGCTACTTTAAACAAAGAGGGGTTCTATTAGGAAGAAAGATGTGTGGAGAAAATGCCATGGGGTTACTAGCAGTGCTCGCCATAAAAAAATAATATAATAAAAATAATGAAAAAATAAAAGAATATGTATGGTTTAATCCTAAAGGAAATTTCCTCAATTTGGTCTTTAATTACAGATATGGGGATACATGTATATGTATAGCTGATTCACTTTGTTATAAAGCAGAAACTAACACACCATGGTAAAGAAATTATACTCCATTAAAGATGTTAAAAAAAAAAAAAGAAGTGATTTGTTGTCTACCTTGGGCCTTGATAGAATAACAGAAACTATCTGTCTTTAGATGCAGGCAGGATTTGTGCCTAACTTTCTTCTGTATGCAATGCAGGAAATTAAACACTCAAGTTACTAATGTTCTCTTTGATAGAATCTAAACTCTCACAATTCTCCCAATAGTTTATAACTGGAGGTTATCAGACTCAAGCTTCTTCATGTCAAACTAGATCTATAGTAGAAGCCAAGGGATCTGGACAAAAGTAGACAATATCTCTGGAGAAATATCTGGGGGATAAAGAACATGGAAGGTAAAATACCCACTGAGGTGCAGATCTATTTCCAAACAAGCACAGAAAACATCAGCGGTTTAGATAGATTCTTTGGCAAGATGTTTGGCCTAATGTTTCCTCTCAGTGAGCTGTAATTAAGTCTTTATGTTATTTAGTACAGGTTTTTAAAATTTACAAATATTTTGTAGCTGTTCTCAATAAAAGGAAATTGATCCCAATATAACTCTTTTTAAAGTTGCCATAACTTTATAGTGAAGAAAAAATGAATCAAAATCAAACAGATGACTAATTAAATATAGTTGCTATGGGGAATGAAATTCAAAGACTGATTTTCAGGAAACAGACCACTTAATGAACCAGCCCTCTGAGTGCACTATTATACTTTACAGTTAATTCAGTATTTTATATGATCCATCAGGATATTCTGTATGATATTGCTTCAGATTATCCCCAGAAACCAGTTGCTTCTCACCACATTTATTGCTACCAAGCCACCATCATCTCTTACATGGATTGCTGTAATAGCCCCCTATTCTCTACTTTTCCACCTTTTCTCTCTCATAGTCTCATCTCAACACGAGTGTAGAAGAGTGATTCTAAATATAAGCCAGATGAAGTCACCTCCCAAACCCTGTAATGGCTCCCATTTCACTTACAGGCTAAAAGCCAAAGTCCCTGCAATGACTGACTTAGTTTGGGTTCTCTAAAAGCAGAGCCTGAGAGGAGGATTCCTGTAAAAGTGGAGTAATGAAGGGGTAATCCCAGGTGCAACCTGGGAGAGAGTGAAGCAGGATAGAGAAAGGGAAAGAGCAGAGAAACAATGTAATCTTGGGCAAAGTCTACCTTGGCCTGATCCACAGCAATAGGGCTCTGGTGCACAAATGGATCACAGAGCTAGTCCCTCTTGAGGCAAGGAGATCAGCTTTTAAAATACTCATAGCGGGCTTCCCTGGTGGCGCAGTGGTTGAGAGTCCGCCTGCCGATGCAGGGGACAGGGGGTCGTGCCCCGGTCCGGGAGGATCCCACATGCCGCGGAGCGGCTGGGCCCGTGAGCCATGGCCGCTGAGCCTGCGCGTCCGGAGCAACGGGAGAAGCCACAACAGTGAGAGGCCCGCGTACTGAAAAAAATAATAATAATAAAATAAAATAAAATAAAATACTCATATCTATCAATACATTGTACATTGGCAGTGTGGAAGGGGGTGACCTCCCACCAAATGTGGCTCCTGGGTGCTGAGCACGCATAGCAGTGCATGGGCCTGTTAAGGGGTCTATGAACAGGCCCCAAAGCATCTACTACAGTGACCAACAGGGCCCCACAGGTGTGGCAGCCAGTACCTCTCTGACCTCTTCATCTGTCACTGTCTATCTTTCCCCTCCACCCCAGCCACTCTAGCTCCAGGGCTGGTTCTCAACTCATCGCTAGGGTTTTTCAGCTTACTCCTTCCCTTCCTACCTGAGGGCAGGAAGTTGGAGTTTTGAGGAGAGAAAAAAAAGGTGTAAAGTGGCTATTTAGATTGTGGGAAAGTGAACAAATAAAGAAATGTCAAAAAAATAAGAACCTTCTTGCACTGCTGAAAGTGTAAGTAATGCAGCTATTTTGGATAGTTATTTGGCACCATTAAACAAAACAGCTATTACATTCTTGGCAGTATACTCCAAAGATCTTTTACACAGACACAGAAAGAGATACGGGCAAGAATCTGCATCTCTGCATTGTTTCCACATTAGAAATGTGGCCATGAATTGGGCAATGGGTAGATGTCAAAAACGCAGTCAACAGTCAAAAGAATGCATGAATTCTACATATATCACTAAGGCTAGATGTCTAAAACATACTTCTGAGTCTAAAGAGGAAGAAGCAGAATGAGAAGTATAATACAATTCAATTTCTATAAATTAAAACACACGAGAATACTGCATATTGTTCTTTGATACACATGTAATAAAGTTGGCCTAACTGGGGGGAAAGAAAAGTCAGGATGGGAGATGGAGACAAATATTGAAAATAAAATAAAAATAAGAGCTGGCATAAATCAGTAACAGTTTGCAATAACTGTGGTTAATCCATTGCTTATCCAAAGCCCTCCAAACAACAACAACAATAAAAACAAGACCGGATACAGAAGATAAAATACTTCAGTGTAGGTATTACGTATAGAAAGAAGAATAAGTTTATAATCAACTGCTGGAAATTTCAGAGATGGGATATCCTGCAAGTTTTCCAGTGAGCAAGGAAGGATGAACAGAAATTACTTCTACAGTATCCATTATTACTAGTTTGTGATTTGTGATAAATGATTGATGATACATTTGTTTGGTGTGTCATGTTTATTGTTCTAGTCTAGTCAACTTGGGGCTTTTTTTTTAAAGTTCATTGCAACTTTTACTCCTCTCCATATTTTTCACCATAAGGTTTGAGTATCTCAACAGAGACATCCACAATGGGTGTTTTGGGAATGCTAATCATTAAGATTTGGGAAATATAACTGTACAGTGTTCTCCCAGTTACCTTTGCCCTGTTCTTCCTGTGTTCAGTGCAGGATTTCTCAAGAATTTCTACCGACATTTTTGACTGGATAACTCTTGTGTGTATGTGGGGCATGGGGGTTGGGCAGTGGCTATCTTGGACATTTTAGAATGTTTAACAGCTTTCCTGGTCTCTACTCAGGGATGTACTCAGCACCAGTAGCACTACTCCCCTAGTTGTTACAACCAAAAATGTCTCCAGACGTTACCAAACGTTTCCTGAGAGTTTAGCGGAGAGCTAAACCTAAGGTTGGATAATTCCACGAAGTTGATCAGATTTATTGTGATAAATAAAAATCCTCCACAGACTGACTGCTCTCTATGGATACTCAGTGCACACCTGATCCCAAAGGAAACATGTATAAGAATGTACAAATAACAGAAATAGGGGGCTTCCCTGGTGGCGCAGTGGTTGCGCGTCTGCCTGCCGATGCAGAGGAATCGGGTTCGCGCCCCGGTGTGGGAGGATCCCACATGCCGCGGAGCGGCTGGGCCCGTGAGCCATGGCCGTGGAGCCTGTGCTCCGCAACGGGAGAGGCCACAACAGAGGGAGGCCCGCATACCACAAAAAAAAAAAAAAAAAAAAAAAAAAAAAGAAATATATATCCTGAGTGTCTGTAGACACACTCCCAAAACATACTTTAATATTTAGATTTTTAGGTTGGGCCACATGAAATTCCAATATTCAACCTTTATGGCAGTTTTGTATGGTTCTACCTACTAATTATCAAAATCTGCTATTATGTTGTTTCCCCTACTAGAACTTATGTTCCCTGAGGGTTCTTTGGGGTATCCCTTACTTGCTACTAATATAGTGTCAAACACAGTGTGCATTCTGTAAACATTGAACATAGCATGTATGGATAGGTTAATTAATACACACAAATATAATTATACATGTAACTAGAGTTGTTATAGGGCTATAAGAAATTACTTAATAGCAGAACATGTCTCTTGCTCTATTGACTTGTAAAATTTTTGTACCTCCTCAAAATATTCTTCATATAATTTTAATCACCTCATGCATCTCTTAAGTCTATCTAACAGTTCCAGTACAGGCTTTGGAGTGAGATATTCCAAAGTTTGAATCCCAGGAGCATTACATAGCAGCTATATGATCTTGTCTGTAAATGTATAGGACGATACTTACTTCAATGGATTGTTCTGAAGGTTAAATATAAGAGCATATGCAAAGCACCCATCGCAGTATCAGCTCCCAGTTGGCATTCAATACATGTGAGATTTTTGTTTTTCCCCATTTACCTATTCCTACTGATTTAACTTCTTCCAATTTGCTTCAGTTTGTTTTTTGTTTCTTTTTGTTTTTGATATTTCTTCTCACTTGGATAACATTTTTCAGGAGGATTTATTCAAGTAAAGTAAGAGTTCTGGGGCTCTACTCTATTTGCCTATTTCATTTCTCCAGCTAAAAATAAATTTCCATCAACTACACATACAGATGTTGTAAATTTAATTGCATTCTGTATTGGTAGATGTACAGAATTTTAAGATTTGCTTATTATGAGAATTTAACATAATGACCTCCCACTATAACCATACTTCTTAAAGTATTTAATATTGAATTTCATTTTCTTTAATCTTTACAAATAGGAAGGATAATTATATTGCAATTGTACCTTTGTTAAAAGATATCATTAAATGCATTTAAACATTTTCCATTTAAGTTAAATTATACACTAAACACAGTAGCTTAAAAAATACTTATCTTTTCAGCTAAACATATTTTTCCTTCTAAGAAGGCTTAAAAACTAGATTGCACAAAGACATCCTAAAAAGATTTGAAAAGATTACACATGTTATACACAGACCAAATGTTGTCTTTCTAGATTTTTATTTTTAAAGGAAGCATTTATTTAACAACTGATTAGAAAAAGTGTTTCATTAGCTTTTTGGCTCCAAAATAAATTGCATTCTTCCTTTGATATCAGTTTCTAATTTACCAGTAGTTTCAAAGTCTGCCCCTACCAAATACCTCCCTTTAAAACCAGAAATATTTGCCAGGAATAGAGCCAAACTCACTTTATCAGTTTAAAAATATACTTCATATTTTGAGTAAGAGACCCATTAAAAATTGATTTGAAAACATGACATAATAAAAAGAATAAAATAACTGTCATTACCAAAAGTTAAAAAAAAAACACTATTTTTTTAGAAAGAAGAACTCCAGAAGGCCACTCTAATTCTACTTGGTTTGTCTTGTTGTACAATTCTAGGAGATAACCCTGGCTTATTTATGTGTTCCAAGCTAACCATGCCCACCTTAGGGACAAATGTAAAAAGAAAGGAAGATGACTCCTCAATAGGTAGCAATGTACTGATACTTCTGTTGTGCACATAACCCAGATGCATGGGTGCACACACACAAACACACACACACATCCTCCAACACAATTTTCCCAGCTTAGAAAAATTGAGTAGTCCATCTTTCCCCTTTCTGACCTTTTTCCATCTCCTTCCACTTTCCACACTTCCCTCTTTTTTCCCCTTATTACCTTACTTATCATTATATTGTTATCTTCAACTTCCCCCCTCTGCTATGACCCACCGCCCCCACTCCAAGAAGGTGCCTTGTGAGAAGGCATCTTCAGGTCCCTTTTCCTTCATGAAGACTCAGGGATTTCCCTTGCTTTATTCATTCATTGATTTAGTAGCCCTGGGTACATTCTAAATGGCAGGTACTGGAGAAACAGATGAACAATCTTGGATTAGCCTCATCTGGCTCAAGTGAAACTAATTATGGATCCACAGTGGTCATGTTCTATATGTACTCTGTCCCATTTACTCCTCTGAGAAACAAAGGTATTTTCCCTCATTTGAAGAATAAGGATACCATTTAACAGTTCAACCATTTTCCCAGTGTCATCCAGCTTGTAAGTAGAAGAGCTGAGTTAACCCCAGTTTCTAACTCCAAAGTCAAAGGTCTTTCTGCTGCACTGCTGATTGCTCTGACCAGCTGCCTCTCCCAGTGAGTCCTCATTACACAGTGTGGCTGCTTATGTGACAGGTCATTAGACCTGTGTCCTAGCACTTTATCCATAGGTGTGGGAGTGGTTGAAATTCTTGCTTCCATCAGAGGTAGGAAACATCAGTAATTTCCTCAATGACCGCATCTTAGGTGCAGATCTTCTCATACCTTCTGCTTCCTCCTCCTATTCAGGAGTTTTATCCACTTGACTTTTTGTAATCCCCCTCCTTCCTCACCTGCAACACAGAGAGTGAAGATGATCCTCAAGCACTTGGCATAAGGTGAGGAAAGTTCAACAGTGATTCTTTTTGGGTTTTGTTTTGTTTTGTTTCTATTTTTTGGCTACGTGGCACGGCTTGTGGGATCTTAGTTCCCAGACCAGGGATTGAACCTGTGCCCCCTGCAGTGGAGCACAGTGTATTTAACCACAGTACCACCAGGGGAGTCCCGATAGTGATTATTTTTGAACGTAATATAATATCAACTGATAATTCTAATTTTAGGTTCTCAAAATTGTGTTTTATAACAGATAAACAGTGTAAATAAGGGATAAACTTATAAACAGAGACATACAGGTTTGGTCTCTAGTGATTTTTAAGGAGGAGGCATCCTTTGTTATTATTAAACAGGATTTTCTTATGCTTATTAGGAGTAAAGGGTAGAAATCTAGACCTTCTTTATGAAAAATTCCCATTTGACACCCCACAAAACGCTCTAAAAGCATCCCCATAGTCTGTAAACTCACTCTGCAAACTTCTAGTTCTCTTTACTATATGAGTGGACTCCTCCAGAACCCTATCAACTGCCCTCAATACAAATTGTATGCTATTACTTTTTTTAAAATTAATTTTTATTGGAGTATAGTTGCTTTACAATGTTGTGTTAGTTTCTACTGTACAGCAAAGTGAATCAGCTATATATATACATATATCCCATCTTTTTTGGATTTCCTTCCCTCTTAGGTCATTACAGAGCATTAAGTAGAGTTCCCTGTGCTATACAGTAGGTTCGCATTAGTTATCTATTTTATACATAGTATCAATAGTGTATATATGTCAATCCCAATCTTCCAATTCCTCCCACCCCCCTCCTTTCCCCCTTGGTATCCGTACATTTGTTCTCTACGTCTGTGTCTCTATTTCTGCAAATAAGATCATCTATACCATTTTTGTAGATTCCACATATATACATTAATATGCGATATTTGTTTTTTTCTTTCTGACTTACTTCATTCTGTATGACAGTCTCTAGGTCCATCCACATCTCTACAAATGACCTAATTTCATTCCTTTTTATGGCTGAGTAATATCTCACTGTATATATGTACTACATCTTCTTTATCCATTCCTCTGTTGATGGACATGTAGGTTGCTTCCATGTCTTGGCTATTGTAAATAGTCCTGCAATGAATATTGGGGTGCATGTGTCTTTTTGAATTATGGTTTTCTCTGGGTATATGCCCAGTTGTGGGATTGCTGTGTCATATGCTATCACTTTTTAGTTACTTTGTAAACCTCATTTTGCAAGAAAGTTTGGTTCAGTTTGGTTTTAATCAGAAGCAACTATAGTGCTTTCTGACAGCCTCCTTTGGCTGAAGTCCATTTTTATCTTTTGTTTGTTACCTTGATCTTAAGAGGTATGCAACTTGGCATAAAAGCAAAGTTTTGGAAAGAAAATAAGAGGCAGCTCAGCCAGAAAGTTTCATGATATATTCTTTATTTTTAACTTGATATATATAATTAGAAATATATAAATGTTTATTGTAAAAATAAAAAGAAGCTGAAAATACAGAAACATACAAAGAGAAAAGAAAAGTTCCCTTTATATCACTGAAATCACCTACTTCAAAACTTGGGTAAATGTCCTTTTAAACCTCTATGTATTTCATTGAACTGGGAGAAAATGAACAGAAAAGTAATTAAAACATATTGTCTAATGGTATGTATCTGCCATAGCAAGGTAAAAGTATATTAGAAATTCTTGTCCTAGCATCTATTTAGACAAAAACTAAAAGTCTGATTTAATTATACTAATGGACACACCAAGGGAATGCCAAGTTTGCCTAGATTTGAAGATGCTAGCAGAAGGAAGACAGTTATTTTTTCCACAACTAAGAATTCTTCACCTAATCCTCAAATGTTATATCTTAAGGTGCAAACTTGGACCTCTTTGCTCTCCAAAACCCTCAGTCTGAATGAGGCTTATCTTATCTATCTCCATGGCTTCCCATGTGTAACATAACCCCCAAAGAAACTTACAAAGTAGGAGAAGGGAACAAATAATACAATAAACACACTACAAGGCAAAAGTCAGCTAGTACTATAAGAGAGGTAAAACAAAGTCAACTGTATGTTCCAAGGAGAGAGAGAACACATTCACTTTTTTCTTCTAAGAGAATAGATAAAGAGTATAGTGATGGTTGATGCAAGAGTGTCTTTTGTACTGGGCCTAGGAGCATGGGCAGGACTGAGCCATGTGGCAAAGGAGGAAAGTATTCTAGGTAGAGAATTAAATAGTAAAAAGACATAAAGGGAGAAAAACTGCAAAGAATGTTCAGGGAACATGTTTTTGTTTTCCTGGAACACAGGTCACACACAAAAGTACTACGAGATAAGAATAGGGATATAGAGAGGATATTGTAAAGTACCTTGAATTCCAAATTAAAACATCTCTAGTCTCCTTTGGTAGGAAATATGGAGCCTTAGAATATTTCTGAAGAATGTATAACAAGATCAGGACTGTACCTTAAAAAATTAAATAGCTCCATCCTTAAAGGGCCCAAAATAGCAATGCCATTGACCCTTGAACAACTACAAAGTTAATCCGAGTATAGTTTACAGTTGGCCGTCTTATCTGCAGTTCCTCTGCATCCTCAGATTCAACCAACCACTGATGGTGTCTTGTAGTAATGTAATATTTACTACTGAAAAATACACCCTTATAACTGGATTGTGCAGTTCAAACCCAGGTTGTTCAAGGGTCAACTGTACAAGGAGGATTTTATTCTAGGAGCATAGCCGTAGGATAGAGAGACCATTGGTTGACTATGAAGAAGTAAGAGATAGAAAGGGAGAATCTAAACTTTTAAGCCTTGGTGACTGAATGGTTGCTACTATGTCAATACTCGAAATGATAAAGTGAAGAGGAAGCCACTTTCCTTTTTTCTTTTTTTTTTTTTGGTAGCCATAAGTTTGTTTTCTACGTCTGTGAGTCTATTTCTGTTTTGTAATAATCTAAAAAAACTGATACAAGTGAACTTATTTGATTCCACATATAAGTGATATCATATGATATTTGTTTTTGTCTGACTTACTTCACTTAGTATGATAATCTCCAAGTCCATCCATGTTGCTGCAAATGGCATTACTTCATTCTTTTTTATGTCTGAGTAATATTCCATAGTAGATATATTCAAGTGAACTTATTTGATTCCACATATAAGTGATATCATACGATATTTGTTTTTGTCTGACTTACTTCACTTAGTATGATAATCTCCAAGTCCATCCATGTTGCTGCAAATGGCATTACTTCATTCTTTTTTATGTCTGAGTAATATTCCATAGTAGATATATTCCACATCTTCTTTATCCATTCATCTGTTGATGGATATTTAGGTTGCTTCCATGTCTTGGCTATTGTAAATAGTGCTCCTATGAACATTGGAGTACATGTACCTTTTCGAATTAGAGTTCTCATAATTTTCAGTTATATGCCCAGGAGTGAGATTGCTGGATCATATGGTAACTCTATTTTTAGTTTTTTAAGGAACATACTTAGTGTTCTTCTTAGTGGCTGCACCAATTTACATCCCCGCCAACAATGTAGGAGGGTTCCTTTTTCTCCACACCCTCTCCAGCATTTGTTATTTTGTAGGCATTTTGATGATGGCCATTCTGACCAGAGGGAGATGATACCTCATTATAGTTTTGATTTGCATTTCTCTAATAATTAGCAATGTTGACCATCTTTTCATGAGCCTGTTGACCACCTGTCTCTCTTCTTTGGAGAAATGTCTATTTAGGTCTTCTGACCATTTTTTGATTGGGTTGTTTGTTTTTTGATACTGAGCTATATAAGCTGTTTGTATATCCTGGAAATTAATCCCTTGTCAGTCACATCATTTACAAATATTTTCTCCCATTCCGTAGGTTGTCTTTTCATTTTGTTTATGGTTTCCTTTGCTGTGCAAAACTTTTAAGTTTAATTAGGTCCCATTTATCTATTTTTGCTTTTATTTCCATTACTCTAGGAGACAGATCCAAAAAATGTTGCTGCAATTTGTGTCAGAGAGTGTTCTGCCTGTGTTTTCCTCTCGGAGTCTTATAACATCCGGTCTTACATTTAGGTGTTTAATCCATTTTGAGTTTATTTTTGTACACTGTGTTAGAGAATGTTTTAAATTTCATTCTTTTACACGTAGCTGTCCAGTTTTCTCAGCACCACTTATTGAAGAAACTGTCTTTTCTCCATTATATATCCTTGCTTCCTTTGTCCAAAATTAATTGAGCATAAGTGTGTGGACTTATTTCTGGGCTCTCTATTCTGTTCCATCGATCCATATGTCTGTTTTTGTGCCAATACCATGCTCTTTTGAATACTGTAGCTTTGTAGTAATTGTCTGAAGTCTGGGAGGGTTATGTCTCTAGCCTTGTTCTTTTTCCTCAGAATTGCCTTGGCAATTCTGGGTCTTTTGTTGTTCAATATAAATTTTAGTATTATTTGTTCTAGTTCTGTGAAAAATGTCATGGGTAATTTGATAAGGATTAGGTTAAATCTGTAGATTGCAGAAGCCACTTTCTTGGGTACAGTGGAAGACTACTTTGAGTTACATTGACTTTATGGTGCCCATAAACATTCTATATAGAGAGATAATTTTTGGAATCATCAATATAGCTAATTACTCTGGAATAAATTAGATCTCTGAGGCAGGGAGTACATAAACAGATAAAGACAATAAGGGCAGAGTCTTGAACAAAACAGATGACAGAGAGCACTCCATCAAGGCTGCAGAGCTACATGATCCATTCAGCAGTCACTAGTCAAAAGGGATTCTGAACACTTGAAATGTGACTAGTCCAAATTATGTACTGTAAAGTAGATACCAGGTTTCCAAGAGTATGAAAAAAATTGGCTTTTAGGGGAAGGGGCTTATCTTCCATCCAGTGTTACATAGCATGTAAAAAAACTATCCCTAGCCAAGCAGAAAACAAAACAAACCAAAAAAAGTAAAAGAAAAAACTTTTTAACCACCCATATTTGTTTACCTGGATGGTGACATGTTGGAGAAGGGGAAAAAATATTATCTAACTAGAAGGGATAAATCAGCTTTCTGAGAGCCACTCTTCTCCCAACAACACATATAACACATATATAACTGGAGTTCAATAAATATTTAAGTGGATGAATGAACATTAATAAATAATTCAGGTTCCTGGGATAGAAGAGATGCCATGCTCCAATAGGAAACTGAAGAGAGTTTAATAAAATAACTATTTATAAATATGCGAGTGGGGTAAAAACAAAACAAACAAACAAGGAATGTCAACATTGGAGAGCTATTGCCACCCCCAGGGCTGAAGAGACAGGGGGAAGAAGCAGTTACTGAAATTCAGGACATTTGTAGTGGATTCCCTTACAGGAGTTGTGACCCAAGTTGGAAAGATGCAGCCAAATGAAGATGCCCTCAAAGGGGGGAGCCAGTGGAGTAATTACTCTGATTTCTCTTTCCACTAGCCTGTTGATTTTCTGCCAGTGCCTCCCACTGGCTGAAACCAACCCAAAACCAGATGGCAAGGGAGCCTCCTTGATGCAGTCCTCCCAGGCCAACCTCCAAAGGGTCAAGTGGAGAGTAGATCTAGAGAGGCAATCTCAAATTATCCAGCACGAAGTCTTAGAGATTTTATTATTATTATTTTCAATCTATCTAGAGATACTTTTCTTTTTTACTGAGGAATGTTCATCATCTTGTCCCCATCATCATTCAAATGGTGAGAAAAATAAAAATTAAGCACCTAGACAGTGTTGTAGGCACTGGGGATACAATCATAAGCAAAAAGACGTATGCTAATTCCCCTTCCTAGATGAGCAGATAGTTCTAGTGGGGGAAGAAAAACATCCCAGAATTCCATAGATCTCCCTTTGCAGAGAGACAATCATAAGCTTTAGGATCAAACCAAAACATTGGGGCTTCCCTGGTGGCGCAGTGGTTGAGAGTCCGCCTGCTGATGCAGGGGACATGGGTTCAAGCCCCGGTCCGGGAAGATCCCACATGCCGCGGAGCGGCTGGGCCCGTAAGCCATGGCCACTGAGCCTGCGCGTCCGGAGCCTTTGCCCCGCAGCGGGAGAGACCACAGCGGTGAGAGGCCCGCGTACCACAAAAAAACACCAAAACATTGTTTTGGTGACTAACTTATTTTCACTGAGCTTCAGTTTCATCTAATAAAAGGGAATTGTGAAGCCTATTTTTTAGGGTTAATGTGTAATTTAAAGACCATGTATGTAGCACACTACATTCTGAGTTCTGGAACACAGTAACTACTTATAACTTTAGAAACGGCAGTATCCTCTTTACTCAGTTTACCAATTCAAATGCTAATCTCTTCTGGAATCACCCTCACAAACAAACCCAGAAATAATGTTTTACCAGCTATCTGGATTTCCCTTAGGCCTGTCAATTTGACACATAAAATTAACCATCACAGACTGCAAAGCACCGAACAAAAACATTTGACATTTGTAAAAACTGTAACTGCAGCTCTGTCTTCCCTTAACATCACACTTCTTTTCCATTTTATTGTACCTAACATAGGAGTAGGTGGTTGGTGGCAAACGTAGCTCCATGTTCCCAGAGGACCCAGGAAGTGGAGAATTCCTATTCTGAGGGTTTGGGTTGTTCCAGATCACTGCATAATCTGCACAGGGAGGGCCAGAAATGTGTCCACATGGAGTGAGGTCATGGAGGC
Organism: Physeter macrocephalus; assembly: GCF_002837175.3. Taxonomy (NCBI): domain Eukaryota; kingdom Metazoa; phylum Chordata; class Mammalia; order Artiodactyla; family Physeteridae; genus Physeter; species Physeter macrocephalus. The sequence goes on along the minus strand of NC_041228.1, from coordinate 28,363,850 downwards.
AACTAATTCTTCCTCTGTTCGCTGGACCCCCTCCTGAACTCTTCTACTATTGGGTTACTTATTAAACTTATTAAACAAATTGCATGTAGAATCACAGACTAAGGCCTTCTGGGTAATAAGCAAATAATCTTTCTCATTTTTTGTTAGTGGTGTATGACCTTGTTTATGAGACTTCATGCGAGATGCCACAAGAAAATTTAAGTTGAAGAATCAGTACAACTATGATAAAAAAATGAAAAACTTCAAATTGTGAGGAAGAAAAAGAAAAAAAAAAGAAACAAACTCAGCTACAATGCATAATAAGGTTATTTTAATGACCCAAACACCAGATTGTTTTTTAACACACTGAAGAATAAACAGATGCTTTATTTTATTACAATAATTATAAAATAGAAATTTTTCTACACCGATATTTTCAAAAAGAAACCTAAGGCTGCTAAATATATCTTTTTAAAGATATTTGATTAGGTGTTAGAGCTACTTATAAGATGCCAGGTCTGTAATCCTCTTGGTTTTCATTGGTCTTCCAGCTATACACAGTGGGTTCCTCCCCATTAAATTTAACCTTAATAAAATGTCTCACAAATGAAATCAAATTTTCAAAAATTTTTGGAAATGCCTGTTAGGAATTACCTACTGATTTGCAACACCCAGCAAACTCGATTCCTGCACATCCTTTTTGTACTAAAGCATTCAGAACTCCTTTTGTAGAAAGTGGATTTTGTATTTTTACCTCCTCTAGGCCTCTGTGAAATGGATTATAAGTATAGCAGGAGTTTATATTCACTGTGAACTGATGGCTAACAAGGCTCAGGCTATGTTTGCTCACTATCCATAGAAGTCAGGCAGCATACCTAAAGAAAATAAAAGTGCAGCTTCAATCATTTGGCAATATTCTTTATTCATTTTTTATTTCACCATTCATTCATTCAACACTGATTTTTTTCACGTACAAGAACAAAGTATTAAATTAGATAGTATAGTGAAAAGAAGAGTTATATGACATGGTACCTGCTTTTAAGAAGTTCATGTTTCTGCTAGGATAACTGTGCATGACCAAACCTTCAACTAGGTGATAGTTCGAGAGCTGTTACAGAGATCCCACTAAAATTTTTTTAAAAGGTTTGTATATGGGGGTAATGTCACCTGCAACATGCAATCAACTTCAGGGATTGATGAAATGAGGCTCAGAATTGTCAAGTTCATTAAGTGTCCTTGGATATCATCTTTCCTTGCAAATTGTGTCTCAGATTATTTGCTTTACATACACAGAAATGAATTATCAGGAAACTATCCACAATCACAAATATATTTTTTCTTATATGTGCTGTGTAGTGTGACCCTACCATGTGTTATTGCATTGTATGTGTCAATATTGTGTTCCAAGGCCATGGGCATGCAGATGACATATTCTTTTCCATTCCTTCTACATCTAATATTGAATATCTTTTGCACAAATGTATGGTCAGGCCACTCAACATGGCTGTTCTCTTGTTCTCTGTAATCCCTTGCCCAACCAGTGCCTGCTTCGCCTAAGCCCTAGGCACATGACTGACCTGCCTACGTATTTCCCCAGTCCCCAGCTGGTAATTGTTCTCATCAAAGGGGCCGGGAGGGGTGTGCCCCTCTGCTGGTTTCCCTGGTAACTAATAAGCCCACCTGATGTCAATTCCCCTATAACAGGTAGTCTCCCTGTTCCCCAGAGTGAAGACTGCCACCATGTCCTGCATCGCCAGGACCTTCGCCAGGACCTTGCTTCAGACGTGTAAGTTTTCCCATCCATTAAACCATTGATGTCTCTGTCGCTCACTCTGGGCTCTTTCTTCGGTCTTGAAACTGGGCAAGTACAGGCCTCGTAGGCCTACGGGGCACAGCCCAACAACAAATAACATCATATAACTTTTCCCTTGTCAGGAATGTATAAGAACAGATTGCTTTGTTCTCTTATGCTATAGTGTTGACTGTTAAACAACAATGTTGTTTTTACAGAGTATAGCAAACATGGAGGCAATTTAGAAAAGATATTTTCCTCCTACTAATCTCAGAGGGGGCCAATCAAGGGCTCTGTCCATACTGCAGCCAAACAGACTTTTATAAAAAGCAAAATTCACCTTGCTACATCTCTGCTTAGCATCTGTCAACAGCGTCCAATCACTATTAGAATAAAAACCAAATTCTGTTAACGTGGTCATAAGGCCCAACAGGCTCTGGTCCCTTCCTGCCTCTCCAGCTTCAGGTTCCCCTTTGCCTCCTTCTCAAAGGTCCAGCCATTCTGAACTTCCTCCATTCTTTATGCTTCCAGACTCTGGAGCTGGACTGCCTATGTTTCAGTTCTCAGTTGGCCACTTACTAGCTCTGTGATCTTAGACAAGCTACTTAATATATCTGGGCCTCAGTTACTCATCCGTAAAATGGAAGTAAGAATGGTACCCACTTGACATTTTTGTTATTATGAAGATCAAATAATATATATGAAAATATCAATTTGTGCTTGTCACACAGATAGAGCTATATATAAGAGGATTCCTATTATTTGCTATTCTTTCCTAACTGCCTTAATACATGATTTTGTCTCTGTAATGCCTCCTTATGATCCTTTCCTTTAGCTAAAGTACATTTATTCATTTTAATTAAGCTTAAATGTTCTGTGTCTAGAAAACATTTCCTTTCATTTAAGTTAGATCAGGACTCCCTGTTATATATAATTTTCTAGTACCCTGTATAGCCTTAGAAGCACTTACCATGATAATGATTAGACAATTAATTATTAATTCTTTTAATTTTTTTGCTTGAATCCATTTCCACTTATCCAAGGATAGAAACCCAGTCTATCATGCTTACCACTTTGTAACCCCTCCAGTCTCTCACTCCCAACATATGAGCAACTCTCAATAGCTCAATTGATGAATTTCACTTGCTTTCTTTTTCCTCCTGTCCTCGTTTCAGAATTGATAGAAACAAGGAATCATGTGGCTAGCACGGAGGCATCAGGAGCACTCAGGACACTTCTGTGCTCTGAAATGCACCCTGCACTGCAGCATTATGAAAGGAAAAATGAAACAGTTTGGAGAGATGGATAATAACAAACTGGGGAACAAGTTAGAAGGTAAGAAAAGATGCACATTTCTCATAAATGAAAGAATAATTATCTCAATGGTATTCCTGAAATTGGGACAAGTGAGCCAGTCATAAATAGCAGAAGGTACAAATGGAAACTCCTACCAAGACATCTCATATCCAACCATAGCTCTGCTCTGGACCACAGCAAAACAGAGTCCAATTGACAAAGTATCCAAGAAACTCTTTCACAGTTTTCCCACATCTCTATAAGAACTCCAGAGCATTAGTCTTTCATCAGGAACATTTTTGTTCAATCCATTTCCTCATGTTCAACTCCTGAATGATCTTTTCATTTATGTTTTATCTTTCCCTCACTTTCTTCTTCAAGACCAAAATCACTTCTGGTGAACTACACAAAATATATATTAGACTGTATGCTCACTCTTTCTAAAAAATGCATCTGTGTACCTGTGAATAGCTTTCTATTATTTCCATATATATTTCTTTTTTTCTTTCCCTTTCCAATGTTTAACTGTTAAACCCAGAACGACTCCATTTATTTCCCTTTCTGATGCTTCAACCTTTCTACACTCTCCAGTGCTAGCCAGAAGATGTCAGTCTTACAACTCAAATCGATTCTTTGTCCCTCTATTAAACAGCCGAAAAACAAGTCAACTTCAGATACCAAGGCAAAAACCCTTGAAATGCCCTAAAAATCCAAATAACAGACATGCAAGTCTATGCACTAGGATATCCTTTATGGCACTTAAATGTATCTTGCCTATTTAGGATTTACAGATATGTAATTGGTAGGCAATTTGTATTCACAGACCTTTTCTAAATAGCTGAAACCAAACCAGAGTTGAGACTAAAGAATCACAGAACTGTGGAGTTGGAAAGGCCTTAGAACTTTCTGCCCTCTCTACATGAATTTCTTTTATTCAAGAATGGAATGTGATTTCTTAGTACAAACACATTCCCCTATTCATACATTCATTTATTCATTAATTTTTTAATAGAACATATTCTGTATGCTTGGCAATGGAATAATTGCTAAGGATCCAAATGTAAAAAAGATGAAGTAGACACAATCCTTGTCCTCTGTTATGGGTTGACTTGTGCCCTTACCCCCAAAGAAGAAGTCCCCCAATACCTTAGAATGTGAACCTATTTGGAAATAGAGTCGTTGCAGACGTAACTAGTTAAGAAGATGAGATCATACTGTAAGGTGGGCACTTAATGCAATATGACTGGTGTCCTTATAAGAAAAGGAGGGAGACACACAGGGAAAAGATGGTCATGTGACAACAGAAGATGAGATTGGGGTGATGCATCTCCAAGCCAAGGAATGCAAAGGATTTCTGGCAAACATCAGAAGCTAGAAGTGGCAAGGAAAGATTCTCCCCTATGTATGTTTCAGAGAACCCAGCTGACACCTTGATTTTAAACATCTAGCCTCCAAAGGTTTATTTACTATGAGATAATAAATTTCTGTTGTTTTAAGCCACTTAGTTCATAGTACTTTGTTATGACAGCCCTAGGAAACTAATGCACCCACAAAAAGATGATACAATACAAACAGGTAAATCTAATACATTGTAATAAATGCTATTACAATTGAAGTATGGGATGTGATGGGAAAATATGAGAGAAATACCCATCAGAGGAGATCAGCAGATCATATTTCTGAAGGAAGTGACCCCTATTCCAAAATCCAACAAACAAAAAAGATGTCAAAGACATACCCAAGTAAATTATTGATACTATGAAGCAGTAGAGCCATTTTATAAATGGAGAAAAGCACCTAACTCTCTCACCTACCTACAGTCCTTCTTTGCTCAGCTCAAAACTTTGGTCAACAATCAAAATATTATTAGATGTGAATCTCAACTCTAATTGAGGTTTCCATTTATTAATTCTTTACAATTCTCCCTTTTGAAAAAGATCTTTCCCTGAAGCATCACTGATCAAGAGTCAGGATTTTCCAGTTTCATTAGCTTTTTGTCCCTAAATGACAGGAAATACTTTTCCTGGATGTAGTGACTCCTGTCAGAGGAAAAGAGCACAGATTGGAAATCTATTGAGATCATGTTCAAATAACTAGGAGAGGTAGGAGAGAGAACTCTCAGGTGTTTTATCTAAAGTCCATATGTTATCAAGATCATTGGAAATGTTATGTCATCATCAAAGGTTTGGTGATAAACTCCAATAGGCCTGTTCTGGATATCCTGGTCTATCTTATCAGATGTCTTCTGCTTCAGTTCCAGGAAATCTTTACTTTCAGGTCACCAGATGATGTACAGGTCCAGGCAGTGTCTGGTGTTTTCTTTAGGTGTATCAGGTGAATCCAAGAGTCTACTCCCTGGAGTTTGGAAGCACTAGAGTTGGTTAGCAGTACTTGGTAGGGACCTTTCCAACAAGGTTAAAAAGAGTCTTTCTGGAGGTATCTTTTCCAATAGGCATAATCTCCAGGTTGCAAGGCATGATACTAAGGTCTTTGTCTCCCAAGGGTGCACTGTGAAAAGATTGCTTTACCAAAACATGGTTATTTTAAAGCAGTTAGGCCTTTGCAATATTGGAGTATCTCTCCTTTTATCAGTTGAGGGTCAAAAGAGGCAGAAGCCAAGTGCATTGGGAATTCTGTGACTATCTCAAAGAGTTTATGAGTTTCAAAAGGGGTGGATATAAGATTTAGAAGGACCAATAGCAATGCTTTTGGTCAAGGTACTTGGAGGGCCTCTGCAAATTTTGCAAATGAGTATTAATAATGCATTTAGTGGGTTAGACTAAACCAGAAGATTTAGGATGGAAAATGTTGTAAAACTGGCCAAACAGCACAGACTTGTCGACCAGACCTGACCAGTAATATGGGTCCCTTGATAACTATGAATTTAAAGAGGAGTTCCCCATGGAGGGACAATCTTTTCCAAAAGGACTTTAGCCTCAGAAGAGGGAGTAGCCTGTCTATAAGGGAAGGCTTCAGTTCAGTGTGACAACATACAGACCATGACTAAAACATTTATATCAGACTGTAAGATTGTGTGAAATCCATTTGTCATACCTAAAGTGGTTCTTTAGGCACTTTAAAATGTCTGGGAGCAGTACAGACTTCCCTGGGTTGTATTTTGGACAAGTGGGACAATTGAGGTAGGCTCTTTTGCAGCCTTGTGATGTTTCCCCACAAACATTGATTCATGAATGCTATCCTATTGTCAGTAGACCAATGGTTTAATACATGTACAGTGGTGAGGAGTGGGAATTTTAGAGTCTCTGGTATGACTGGGTTGGTGTTTTGTCTAAATCAGAGCTTTCTCTTTTTATCAAACCAACAATTGGTGAATTTTCCATTTTTTTTTTCTTTTCTGAGGCCAATTGTTGGTCTTTTCTAGCCAATTTTTCTAAGTTATCATTTGGGGAAATATCCCCTTGGACCATGACAGAGGCCTGGCTGCTGTTGGTTCCCTAAAGGGCAGCATTCCTTGCAAAAATGTCAGCAAGATGATTTCCCTTAGCTTCCAGGGTGTCAAGTTTAGAATGCCCCAGAATCTTAATAATAGCTAAAGCATCAGGTAAAAGTATTGCATCCAACAATCCCTGAACATAGGGGCCATTTTTAATTTTATTTCCACTGGAAGTAAGGAAGCCATATTGCTTCTACAACATTCCAAAATTATGAGCTACTCTGAAAGCATATCTACTATCAGTATAAACACTGGCAGTTTTGTCCTTGGCTAAAGTACAAGCTCATGTAAGACTGTATAATTCAGCCTGTAGGACTAAAGTAGCCATGGGTGAAGATGACTCAACAACATCAAAAGGAGTTGCAAGCATATCCAGCACAATATTTGCCATTGTTACCTTTTAAATGAGAGCCATCAGTGAACCATGAAGTCAGCATTACCCAAAGAGATTTCCTGCAGATCATAATAAGGAGGAGTCAAGAGGTGATCCATCAGTGTTAAGTAGTCGTGAGGAGCTTCATTGGTGACAGAAAGGAGGAGAGTACCAGGGTTAAGGTTATTACAATGTAAAAGTGTTATGTGAGGAGCAGTTAACAAAAATACTTCATAGTAAGTGAGGCAGCTAACAGAAATGTTGAGTGTGATGAGAATTCAGAAGGACTTCTACTGTGTGAGGTACAAAATTGCTTAAAGGAGACCCCACAATGATTTTCTTCAGTGGCCTTAACCAAAGGGGCAACGGCAGTAATGTCTCTAAGGCAGGAGGGGTATCCTCATGTCACAGGGTCCAATTACTGGCTATAGTAACCTGTGGGTCAAAGGTGGTCCCCATGTTTTTGAGACAGTACCCCAAGGGCATTCTCTTCCTTTTCATATGCAAAAAGGAAAAAGGGAATCTGATAATTGGGATGTCCAAGGGCAGATGGACAAACTCTCCTTCAAGGCCTTGAAGACTATGCCATTCTGTTCATCCCATAAAATTGGGTCAGCAATGTAACTGTTTAGTAAAACATACATTGGTTTGGCCATAAGAGAGAAATTTGGAATTCATTTTCAGCAATAACCAACTAGCTCAAGAAAACCTCTCAGTTGGTGCTTAGTTTTGGGCTTTGGGAGACTTAGGACACCCTGAAGTCTGTCTGGATCCAAGTGTAGCCCTTGTTCTGATAATCAGATCAAACTGCAATTTTTCCTTGGCAACCTTAAGCCCCTGTAAGGCTGAAAGCTTTAGCAAGTAGATGCTGTCTTCCTGTGAGGAGGCTTGTAAAAAAGAGCAAAGAAGCAAATCATCCACATTTTGCAACAAAGTAGAACCCCTAGGGAACTTTATATCATCCAGACCAGCTTTCAGGATTTGTGAGATATAAGAATGACTCTCAGTAAAACCCTGAGGCATTACTGTCCAGGTGAATTGTTTTTATTCCCCAATGAAAGCAAAAAGACATTGCCTAGCTTCATCAGCTGGAATATTAAAGAATGCACTGCATAAATCAATTACAGTAAAAAATTTGCTTCCAGTGGGAATGGATTTTAGTGACATATGAGGGTTAGGAAAAGAAGAGTGTCGGGGGAAAACAATGTTTATTGCTCAGAGGTCCTAGACAAAATTTTATCTTCAGCTGTTAGATTTTCTGACTGGTAAAATAGTATTACAGGGATTGTTACAAAGGACAATGAGGCCTTGAGCCTTGTAATCTTCTATTATGGGCTTTATACCTCTAAGGGCTGCTTTATGTATAAAATATTGATTAATTCTGGAAAGAGATTTTGAGGGATCTATTAGAAACTTAATGGGAGTTGTGCTGTGAATTTTATCAATATCAGTTAGAGATTTTGCCCATAAGAAGAGTGGTAGCTGATTCAATAGGGACAAATAATCAGTGTTTTCAGAATCAGCTCTAGTACTGTCAGAAATGAAACAAATAAAAAATGTCAAAAGGTCATTTAATTTACTTTGTTGGTTACTTTGATGGCTACTATCTAAATTCTAGAATTCTCTCTTTTGGGAGAAATTCCAGCATGATACTACTCTAAGAAGTCTTGGCTTAATAAATGGATAGGGTCAAAGGAACTAAGGAGAATAAAGTGTCAACACAAAAGGGAATAGGGCCTAAACAAAAGGAAATCAGTGCAGAGACAGGAAACTCCTGAGGTTCCTTAGAGATCCCCGCTATTCAAACTGTTTTAGTACTTTGAGGCAGGAGCTGCCTTATAGTAGTGGGTCTGAGCACCAAGAGTGTGGCTTCAGTGTCAGTTAGTACTGGAAGAGAATGTTTCTCCAAGCTGCTTAAGAGGGGGGATTAGGAAGAGCCCCTGTAGTTCCTCAGATCCCCATCATTGGGAATTGGGAGGACGTTAGAAGGACTGGTTAGAGGGCTGAAGCTGCCTGAGGTGCTTAAATTTGTAACAACGTCTTTTCCAACACCTTGGCTCTTTGCGGCAATAGCAGAAACTAGGAAGATTTTCATTTTGTTAGGGGTCTTCATTAGCTGGAGTTGAAGATTAAGAATTTTAGCAGTCTTTCTTTTAGGTGACTTATCTAGAAAGAGAGAGAGTTGGTTTGCCAGATTGACTAAATCTGGAGTAGACATGGTTTCCCATTCCATCCTGATCCTTTTTACTAGAAGGAAAAAGTCCTGGTTCAGCCCATTAATAAACACAGAGTTAAGAGCTACCTGGGTGGAAAAAACATATAGAGGAAGACCAGAATTTTCTTTAAAAACAATCTGAAGTTGATTGTAATAGTCATAAACAGGTTTATCAGATTTTTATTAAAGCATGAATTTTGTTCCAATCAACAGACTTTGGAAAAGCCCCAGGAATTGCTTGATGAAGTCACCTAGCAATTGCAGATCCTGATCAAATAATAAGTTAGCAAGCTGGTCTCCCAGTTGTAATTCTAGAGACTTTTCAGGATTTTCCCAGCTAGCAGTTTTCATTCAGTGCTGGGCCTGGCCTTCACAAGCATATGAGCTAGCTGATACAAGTCAGAGAAACCAGGTTGATAAGTTTGAATGGCTACATTAAATTCCTCAGCAAATCAGTGAGAATCTTCAGTTACTTTGGGAAAATCTTTGACTATTGCTTGCTTTAGTTCAGGGATTATAAGAAATTAAGTGTTTAGCCTCTGGAGCCTCAGAGGCTTAATTTTAAAGGGACAGGTTCTGATAAGTTCAGAGGAAAAGGGAGTGAGGAGAGTTTCAGAGAAAAAGAGATGTTCAGTGAGAGAATTAGTATGGAGAACTGAGGGTATAGTTGCATAGGCTGCATAGAAGGAAAAAGGAAGATAGCACCAGAGGAGGGGCCTGAGACGAAAAGCCAAGGAAGAGGAGCACAAGGCTTCAGAATCCATTTTATACTGCTCTAATTGTTTGTTTGCCTTAGTTAATCTTAAAATCTTATTTTGCAGAGAGGCAATTTTAGGGTCCTAATAACATTGGAAGCTCAAAATACTAATCAAAATAGGCATTTCATTCAGCTTTGGAAATTTTAGAACTGTGATGGTCCAATTCAGTTTTTTGTTTGTTTGTTTGTTTATTTATTTATTTATTTATGGCTGTGTTGGGTCTTCGTTTCTGTGCGAGGGCTTTCTCTAGTTGCAGCGAGCGGGGACCACTCTTCATCACGGTGCGCGGACCTCTCACTGTCGCAGCAATTCAGTTTTAAGAAAAGTAAGTTTGAGGATTTCAAAAGTTCTCCATAATGGCCATTGATATTCGAAATTGCCTTTGATCAAGTCAGTCTGTTTAGTCAGAAAGGCACATGAGGAAGGACTGTAGTTTGTAAACATAAAATGGCTGGGGTCCCTGTAGGGGTGGTGCCCTCAAAATATTTAGGTAGCTGGGATCCCATTTCTCAGAAGTTTTTCTCTAGAATAAAAGAATAATTTTTTAACAACCTACACAGCTGAAAAGGCTTACAGCTCAAACTCAAACAGCCTGAACAGCTCAAATAGCTTACAATTCAGATAGCTTAAACACTTCAAATATCTCAACCAACCTGCAGGTCTAATACCAGGCAGTTCTAAGAAAACAGCTTGGTCTTGAAGGAGTCAAGTCAAAAGCTCCTCAGCTCAGTTTCCATAAAAGAGCTGCTATTCCTAAGGAATAAGCTGAAGGCTGAACTGGAATAAGCTGAAGGCTGAACTGGCACAGTTCCAATGAAACAGCCCCTATTCCCAAAGGAATGGGCCAAAGGCTGAACCAGTTCCAGTTGGAACAGTCTGATTTCAAATTAGACTGAAGTGCCAAACAAGTAGTTCCATACAGAACAAGGCTTTAACCAGACAGAGTGAAACCTTAAAATAAATTCTGAGTAAAACCTGGGGAGCTTCAAAATATAAAAAGGGCAGAAGCTCAAATCCAAGAGAAAGACATACCTTCAAACTCCAGGGTTGGCAATAAAAGCAGTGAGAGACAATGAGGTCAATGTGGGTACCACACTTATATACTCACCATCATCTTTGGATCACTGTATGGGCACCAAAATGTTGACCTAAAACAAACAGACTGACAGATATTTCTCCAACAAAAAATGGGTTTATTCAGGATCAGCAAAGAATTGCATTTTGGGGTCTGCAACTGTGGAGAGCCACATGCAAATCTCTGAACAGCCAGGGAAAAAGAACTCTTTTACAGAACAGAAGAAGAAATTGGGAGGGCTATAGTAAGCAGAGTCCATGACTTTTCAATGGCTGTCTCTGCCGGGAAAGAAGAGGAATCTTCCTTCTTTCCTGCTGGGCTCTGCTGTCATCACAGGGCATGAGAGCTTCCCTTTCTGGTCTCCTGACTCTATTTAATAGATGTTTGTGTTTATTAATTTTTTACAATTTCAATGTTTATTATGGTGCTACTATTGCTCCCAGTTAAAGAACTCTTGACCCAAATGTGATTTGGGTTGGGGATATTATTCAAGGTACATAATATATTTTTTTTTCAAAGCTTTTCATACACCTAGTGAGCCTCAGGGAAATTGAGAGGGTGCAAACCCAACATGGCTTCCTGGGCACTGTGTAAGTGCAGCCCACACTGAATTATACACATACAGTCATCCCTTGGTATTCACAGGGGGTTTGTTCGAGGACCCCCATGGATTCCAAAATCCGTGAATGCTTAAGTCCCTTATACAAAATGGCATAGTATTTGCATATAACCTATGCACATCCTCCTGTATTCTTTAAATCATCTCTAGATTACTTATAATTTAATGTAAATGCTACATAAATAGTTGTAAGTACAAGATAAATGCTATGTAAATAAGAGTTACTGGTGCGTGGCAAATTCAAGTTTTGCTTTTTGAAAATTTCTGGAATTTTTTTTTCAAATAAGTTCAATCCACAATTGGTTGAATTTGCAGGCGTGAAACCCCAGATATGGAGGGCCAACTGTACTACTTCTCCTTGCCCCCATCCCGGAAATGGAGAGCTACTGATAATGGCTTTTCTTATGATTCAGTTATAATACTGATAAAAATAATGGTTAGGTAAATAATGAGGGAACTTAAAGCAATTATACATCCATTTGTAAAATAACTGTGAAGACTTTGTAGCAACTTGGAAAATATTTTTGATATACAACTACAAGTAAAAATAGAATAAAAAATTAATAAACAGGTAAGATTTTTAAAAAGAAAGCAAAATATTTTGCTCCCACAAATGATGTAATTCATAAATTTCATTTTTTAAAAAAAACCCACAGGAAAACTACTTATAATCTCATCACCTTTGAAAGATCAAATGTTTTTATTTTTTCTTTGTCATTTTTGGCTCATTATGCATTTACCATATTCTCTAACTAAAAATTAATTCATTCAATTGTTTGGCATATATTTATTGAGGGCCCTGTAATACACGCTAGGAAGGTAGTAAAGTATCTAGAGAAGTGTCATTCCCTCGAAGTCCTCTTATTAAGACAAACGTTAAGGAGAATTCCCTTTGTGAGTCCTTCTTAATCCTACCCTCAGATCAATTGGTTGTTTACTCCTCTGGGTATATCACTATAGGAGTATTTCAACCTGTATTGTAATGATAGTTTATTGTAACTCTCTTTAGCTAGACTCTGAGCATATTGTAAATAAAAACTGACCTATTTTTTGTTGTAAGACCTGGGTCTAAAAATGTACCCAGCTTATGATAGAGAATGAGTGATAGAGGAAAGGAAGAGAAAAATGGAGAGACAGAAAGAAGAGCAGGAAGAAGAGAAGGAGGATGTGAGAGATTAGTGCTGGGAGGAAATAAATGAGTTTGATATATGCAGATATGGTTTGACTATAGCACAGGGCACAGCAGCTTCAAACCATCAAAAAAGCAATTCTACTGGGCTTTCAAGGAGGTAACATCCATGCTCTTGGTTTCATTAACTTGATGCTTGTTAAACTGAACAGTCAACCCTATTGTCCTACATTGTAAATTATATTTATTTTATGATCCATTTTTACCCAGAACAATACAAGGAGTGGAGATCATTATGGGAATTTAATTACCTCTTATGATTAGTAAGAGAGATGTTTTGAAGATAATGTTTGCCTCTTAGAATAATAAAACTGCACATGCTTTTGTCTTATTAGTTTGGAGCAAATAGAAAATATGGGGGGTTTTTTGTTTTTGTTTAAGGTTTTTCCACAAACTTGGGTTTTAGTAACTATTGATTTATTAGGATTACATGTGTAAGAAGAAAAAACCTATGCATTGTCTCTCCCTCTGGTTCTATCTCTGTCTCTGTCTCTTTCTCCCCTCTTTCACCACCATCTCACTCACCCCTCTCTCACACACACCTTACCCCAATGTCAGAGGGAAAATTACTTTCTTTGTCAGGCTTCCCAAGAAATCCATAATAAGGATTAAAAAAATCCCTTCCACAGTGTGTGTGTGTGTGTGTGTGCGTTTTATAGATCACTAAATGTTTACTCATGAATTTACTCTAAAGGAAGTTTATATTGTTTATTCCTTTGTTAAAAGCAATATTGTTTTGACCTTGCCTATGATGATGATATATGATTTTAGTAATAAGTGCAGTCTTTTCAGACTCTTCTAACTGGATATTAGATGTTTAAACGTTCCCATGATTTTACAGTCTTTGAACTTGTGTGGAGTCAACTATTCATTCATTTATTCATCCATTAATTCTATTCTTCATGGAGCAAACACATGTTGGATGCCTATGTACGTGACTGGGACTAGGATAGGTCATAGAGATACAAATATTAACAAGATAAGTTCACTTGCTTTTAAGAATCTCACAATTTAGAAGGAAAGAAAAAATAAGTAAAGTCAACAGATAGTTACAAAAGAGAAGTACATACAAGACGGTACAGAAAAGAGAACAGAGGGTCTACTTCTGCCTGTAAGGATCAGGGAGGGCATTGGTGAAGCTATTCTGTTAAATCCAGACCCTAAATATATAATGAATTCATTGTGAGGTTCAGCAGCTGAATCAAGGCTCATCTACCACAAGAGAGTTAGAAGAACAAAGTTTCTTTCATGTGTAAGTATGATTAGTATAATGACAAATGTGAAAAGTAGGCTTAGGTTGCCAGAAAAGACCCCAGAGATTAAAAAATAATAATTTTTACTAATCTAAATGATACAGAAAGAAGTCAGTTTTGAGTTTGATTTGTCCCCAAGTTCTATGAATTCATGTTCGTGACTATCCATATCTTCCCCCAGCTTTGGGAAATTTTCAGCCGTTATTTCTTTAAACAAGCTTTCTCCCCTTTTCTCTCTCTCTTTTCCTTCTGGTACTCCCATAATGTGAATATTGTTTCAATTAATGGTGTTCTATAAATTAAGTAGGCTTTACTCAATCTTTTATTCTTTTTCCTTCTCTGACTTGATAATCTCAAATGACCTATTTTCACACACACAGATTCTTTCTTCTGTTTGATCAAGTCTTCTATTTAGGTTCTCTACCACATTTTTAAAATTTCATTCGTTGTATTCTTCAGTCCCAGAATTTCTACTTAGTTCTTTCTTAAGAATCTCTCTATTGAACTTCTCATTTTGTTCATGTAATTTTTTCCTGATTTTGTTACTTGCCTATCTGTGTTCTCTTGTAGCTCAGTGAGCTGATGAAAATAAATTATTTTGAATTCTATGTCAGGCAATTCATAGATCTCCATTTCTTTGGGGTCAGTTACTGAAAAATTATTGATTTCTTTTAGTGATGTCATGTTTCTTTGTTTTTCCATGTTTTTTGTATCCTTATATTGATATCTGTGCATTTGATGGAACAGTCACCTCTTTCAGACCTTACATGTTGGCTTTGGTGGGGAAAGACCTTCATTTCTGGGTGGGTGCAAGGGTGCTGGCTGGCTGGGTTGTGGTAGTTCTGGCTCTGCGGAGGGCTCAGTTGTTAATATTTTAACAAATCAGTGTACTTTTTCACATTCACTGATTAAAAGAGAAAATATGATCACAACAATAAGTGCAGAAATGTACTTGATAAAATTCAACATTAAATCATGATAAAAATCCTCAGAAAAATAGGACCAGATAGGAAATTCTTATTCTGACAAAGTTTACTTTTAAGAAATCTACAAATAACATAATACTTAATGATGACATGTTGAACAATTCTGACCTGATTATGGGAAAAGGCAATACCGTCTAATATATTTTCATTCATCCCAGCAAGTGCAAGAAAAAGTAATAAAGGCAAGAAAAAAAGTCAAGATTGGAAAAGAAGAAATAACATTTGTTATCTTTCAGGATTCTTGCATACAAAGTCAATATTAAAGGATCATTTTTTTCTATACTCACAGTAAACAAGTAGAAAAGTAAATTTTAAACTGCCATTTACAATTGTGTTAAATAGTATTAAATGTCTAAGAATAAATCTAGTTAAACATTTCTACAAAAAACTATAAGATATTTCTGTAAGAAATATAAAATACAAATAAATGGAGTTGTACACTATGTTCATAGATTGTAATATTCAATACATTTTAAGATGTCTATTTTGTTCCAAATTGACCAATAGTCAATGCTGCTTTAATCATAATCCACACTGGGGTGTTTTGGTTTTTTCTTTGGTGAAAATTAACAGTTTCTAAAATGTTTAAGAAAATGTGAGGCTTTAGCCAAGATAATCTCAAAGAGCAAGAAAATTTGGAATATGTACTCTACATTATATTCAGGCTATTTTTAAACTAAATTAATTCAGTAAGGTTGATACAAGGATTAATTCAGTCTCAATGGTGCAAGAATAGACAAATAGAATAATGGAAAAAAATAGTATTCTGAAACAAACTTTTCACTTGCTTTGTTACCTGATTTAAAACAAAGATTCCATACCAATCGTAGGGAAAGAGTGGTATTTTCAAAAAAGTACACTGAGTCAATTGCATATCTATATAGAAAAATAAGAAATTGACCCCTCCTTGACGCCAAACACAAAAACTAATTCAAAATTGAATACAGATCATAATGTAAAAGATAAAATAATCAAGATTCTTGAAAAATACAGGAGAATATCTTTATGACATTGGAATAGGCCATTTTTTTAACATCTTTATTGGAGTATAATTGCTTTACAATGTTGTGTTAGTTTCTGCTGTATAACAAAGTGAATCAGCTATAAATATACATATATCCCAATATGCCCTCCCTCTTGCGTCTCCCTCCAACCCTCCCTATCCCTCCCCTCTAGGTGGTCACAAAGCACCTAGCTGATCTCCCTGTGCTATACGGATGCTTCCCACTAGCAATCTATTTTACGTTTAGTAGTGTATATGTGTCCATGCCACTCTCTCACTTCGTCCCAGCTTACCCTTCCTCTTCCCCGTGTCCTCAAGTTCATTCTCTACATCTGCATCTTTATTCTTGTTCTGCCCCTAGTTTCTTCAGAACTTTTTTTTTAGATTCCATATATATGTGTCAGCATACAGTATTTGTTTTTCTCTTTCTGACTTACTTCACTCTGTATGACAGACTCTATGTCCATCCACCTCACTACAAATTACTCAATTTCATTTCTTTTAATGCCTGACTAATATTTCATTGTATATATGTGCCACATCTTCTTTATCCATTCATGTGTTGATGGATATTTAGGTTGCTTCCATATCCTGGCTATTGTAAATAGAGCTGCAGTGAACATTGTGGTACATGACTCTTTTTGAATTATGGTTTTCTCGGGGTATATGCCAAGTAGTGGAATTGCTGGGTCATATGGTAGTTCTATTTTTAGATTTTTAAGGAACCTCCATACTGTTCTCCATAGTGGCTGTATCAATTCATATTCACACAAACAGTGCAAGAGGGTTCCCTTTTATCCACACCCTCTCCAACATTTATTCTTTGTAGATTTTTTGATGATGGCCATTCTGACCAGTGTAAGGTGATACCTCACTGTAGTTTTGATTTGCATTTCTCTAGTGATTAGTGATGTTGAGAATCCTTTCATGTGTTTGTTGGCAATCTGTATATCTTCTTTGGAGAAACGTCTATTTAAATCTTCTGCCCATTTTTGGATTGGGTAGTGTGTTATTTTGATATTGAGCTACATGAGCTGCTTGTATATTTTGGAGATTAATCCTTTGTCAGTTGCTTCGTTTGCAAATATTTTCTCCCATTCTGAGGGTTATCGTTTGGTCTTGTTTATGGTTTCCTTTGCTGTGCAAAAGCTTTCAAGTTTCATTAGGTCCCATTTGTTTATTTTTGTTTTTATTTCCATTTCTCTAGGAGCCACTTGTTGAAGAGACTGTCTTTTCTCTATTGTATATTCTTGCCTCCTTTATCAAAGATATGGTGACTGTATGTGTGTGGGTTTATTTCTGGGCTTTCTATCCTGTTCCATTGATCTATATTTCTGTTTTTGTGCCAGTACAATACTGTCTTGATTACTGTAGCTTTGTAGTATAGTCTGAAGTCAGGGAGTGTGATTCCTCCAGCTCCGTTTTTCTTGCTCAAATTGCTTTGGCTACTTGGGGTCTGTTGTGTTCCCATACAACTTGTGAAATTTTTTGCTCTGGTTCTGTGAAAAATGCCATTGGTAGTTTGATAGGGATTGCATTGAATCTGTAGATTGCTTTGGGTAGTATAGTCATTTTCACAATGTTGATTCTTCCAATCCAAGAACATGATATATCTCTCTATCTGTTTGTGTCATCTTTAATTTCTGTCATCAGTGTGTTATAGTTTTCTGCATACAGATCTTTTGTCTCCTTAGTAGGTTTCTTCCTAGGTATTTTATTATTTTTGTTGCAATGGTAAATGGGAGTGTTTCCTTAAATTCTCTTTTAGATTTTTTCTAA
>NC_041228.1:28343193-28345969 GCF_002837175.3 Physeter macrocephalus | reverse complement strand
GGTTTATTCCTAGATATTTTATTCTTTTTGTTGCAATGGTAAATGGGAGTGTTTTCTTAATTTCACTCTCAGATTTTTCATCATTAGTCTATAAGAATGCCAGAGATTTCTGTGCATTAATTTTGTATCCTGCTACTTTACCAAATTCATTGATTAGCTCTAGTAGTTTTCTGTTAGCATCTTTAGAATTCTCTATGTATCGTATCATGTCATCTGCAGACAGTGACAGCTTTACTTCTCCTTTTCCAATTTGGATTCCTTTTATTTTTTTCTTCTCTGATTGCTGTGGCTAAAACTTCCAACACTGTGCTGAATAATATTGGTGAGAGTGGGTATCCTTGTCTTGTTCCTGTCTTTAGAGGAAATGGTTTCAGTTTTTCACCATTGAGAATGATGTTGGCTGTGGGTTTGTCATATATGGCCTTTATTATGTTGAGGAAATTACCCTCTATGCCTCCTTTCTGGAGGGTTTTTATCATAAATGGGTGTTGAATTTTGTCAAAAGCTTTTCTGCATCTATTGAGATTATCATATGGTTTCTATCCTGAAGTTTGTTAATATGGTGTATCACATTGATTGATTTATGTATATTGAAAAATCCTTGCACTCCTGGAATAAACCCCACGTGATCATGGTTTATGATCCTTTTAATGTACTGTTAGATTCTGTTTGCTAGTATTTTGTTGAGGATTTTTGCATGTATATTCATCAGTGATATTGGTCTTTGATCCTTTTAATGTACTGTTAGATTCTGTCTGCTAGTATTTTGTTGAGGATTTTTGCATGTATATTCATCAGTGATATTGGTCTTTTATATTCTTTTTTTGTGACATCTTTGTCTGGTTTTGGTATCAGGTGATGGTGGCCTTGTAGCATGAGTTTGGGAGTGTTCCTCCGTCTGCTATATTTTGGAAGAGTTAGAGAAGGATAGATGTTAACTCTTCTCTAAAGGTTTGATGGAATTCACCTGTGAAGACATCTGGTCCTGGGCCTTCATTTGTTGGAAGATTTTTAATCACAGTTTCAATTTCAGTGCTTGTGATTGGTCTGTTTATATTTTCTATTTCTTCCTAGTTCAGTTTCGGAAGGTTTTGCTTTTCTCAGAATTTGTCCATTTCTTCCAGGTTGCCCATTTTATTGACATATAGTTGCTTGTAGTAATCCCTCATGTTTCTTTGTACTTCTGCAGGGTTAGTTGTTACTTCTCCTTTTTCATTTCTAATTCTGTTGATTTGAGTCTTTCACCTTTTTTTCTTGATGAGTCTGGCTAATGGTTTATCAATTTTGTTTATCTTCTCAAAGAACCAGCTTTTAGTTTTGTTGATCCTTTGCTATTGTTTCCTTCATTTCTTTTTCTTTTATTTCTGATCTGATCATTATGATTTCTTTCCTTCTGCCAACTTTGGGGGTTTTGTGTTCTTCTTTCTCTAATTGCTTTAGGTGTAAGTTTAGGTTGTTTATTTGAGATGTTTCTTGTTTCTTGAGATAGGATTGTATTGCTATAAACTTCCCTGTTAGAACTGTTTTTGCTGTGTCCCATAGGTTTTGGGTTGTCGTTTTTACATTGGAATTTGTTTCTAGGAATTTTTTGATTTCCTCTTTGATTTCTTCAGTGATCTCTTGGTTATTAAGTAATGTATTGTTTAGTCTCCATGTGTTTGTATTTTTTACAGATTTTTTTCCTGTAATTGATATCTAGTCTCATAGTGTTGTGGTTGGAAAAGATACTTGATATGATTTCAATTTTCTTAAATTTACTAAGGCTTGATTTGTGACTCACAATATAATATCCTGGAGAATGTTCCATGAGCACTTGAGAAGAAAGTGTATTCCTTTGTTTTTGGATGGAATTTCCTATATATATGAATTAAGTTCATCATGTTTAATATGTCATTTAAAGTTTGTGTTTCCTTATTTATTTTCATTTTGGATGATCTGTCCATTGGTGAAAGTGGGGTGTTAAAGTCCCCCTACTATGATTGTGTTACTGTCAATTTCCCCTTTTATGGCTGTTAGAATTTCCCTTATGTATTGGGGTGCTCCTATGTTGGGTGCATAAATATTTACAATTGTTATATCTTCTTCATGGATCGATCCCTTGATCATTATGTAGTGTCCTTCTTTGTCTCTTGTAATAGTCTTTATTTTAAAGTCTATTTTGTCTGATATGAGAATTGCTACTCCAGCTTTCTTTCATATATCATGGAATTTCTTTTTCCATCCCCTCACTTTCCACCTGTATGTGTCCTTAGGTCTGAAGTGCCTCTCTCATAGATAGCATATATACGGGTCTTGTTTTTATATCCATTCAGCCAGTCTATGTCTTTTGGTTGGAGCATTTAATCCATTTACATTTAAGGTAATATCAATATGTATGTTCCTATTACCATTTTCTTAATTTTGGGGGGTTTGTTTTTGTATGTCTTTTCCTTCTCTTGTGTTTCCTGCCTACAGAAGTTCCTTTAGCATTTGTTGTAAAGCTGGTTTGGTGATGCTGAATTCACTTAACCTTTGCTTGTTTGTAAAGGTTTTAATTTCTCCACTGAATCTGAATGAGATCCTTCCTGGGTAGAGAAATCTTCATTGTAGGTTTTTCCCTTTCATCACTTTAAGTATGTCCTGCCACTCCCTTCTGGCTTGCAGAGTTTCTGCTGAAAGATCAGCTGTTAACCTTATGGAGATTCCCTTGCATGTTATTTGTTGCTTTTCCCTTGCTGCTTTTAATATTTTTTCTTTGTATTTAATTTTTGATAGTTTGATTAATATGTGTCTTCGT
>NC_041228.1:28296887-28343053 GCF_002837175.3 Physeter macrocephalus | reverse complement strand
ATTTTATCTTCCAGGTCACTTATCCATTCTTCTGCCTGAGTTATTCTGTTATTGATTCCTTCTAGAGGATTTTAAATTTCATTTATTGTGTTGTTCCTCATTGCTTGTTTGCTCTTTAGTTCTTCTAGGTCCTTGTTAATTGTTTCATGTATTTTCTCCATTCTATGTCCAAGATTTGGGATATCTTTCCTATCATTACTCTGAAATTTTTTTCAGGGAGACTGCCTGTTTCCTTGTCATTTATTTGGTCTGGTGGGTTTTTACCTTGCTCTTTCATCTGCTGCATATTTCTCTGTCTTCCCATTTTGCTTAACTTACTGTGTTTGGGGTCTTCTTTTCATAGGCTCAAGGTTTGTAGTTCCTGTTGTTTTTGGTGTCTGCCCCCAGTGGGTAAGGTTGGTTCAGTGGCTTGTGTAGGCTTCCTGGTAGAGGGGACTGGTGCCTGTGTTTTGGTGAGTGGGGTTGGATCTTTTCTTTCTGGTGGGCAGGACTGCATCCAGTGGTGTGTTTTGAGGTGTCTGTGAACTTAGTATGATTTTAATCAGCCTCTCTGCTAACGGGTGGGGTTGTGTTCCTGTATTGCTAGTTGTTTGGCATGGGGTGTCCAGCACTGGAACTGGCTGGCCGTCGGGTGGAGCTGGGTCTTAGCGTTGAGACGGAGATCTCTGGGATAGCTCTCACCGATTGATATTACATGGGGCCAGCCAGTCTCTGGTGGTTCAGTGTCCTGAACTCGGCCTTCCCACCTCAGAGGCTCAGGCCTGACATCAGGCCGGAGTGCCAAGACCCTGTTAGCCACACGGCCGGGTACATGGGGAGTTTCTTGCCTTTTGGTAAGTCTGAGGTCTTCTGCCAGCATTCAGTAGGTGTTCTGTAGGTTTTGTTCCACATGTAGATGTATTTTTGATGCATTTATGGGGAGGATGGTGATCTCTATGTCTTACTCCTCTGCCATCTTGAAGGTCTCTCTAGAATAGGCAATTTTTTTTAAGTGGCACACAAAAATCACTGTGAAAGAATAATCGTTTTGTTCATTGAATCACATCACTTACTATACTAAAGAGGAAAGCCACTGATTAGGAGCAGAGATTTATAAAACTATGTTTGTCAAAGGACTTATATACAGGATACATAAATAATGCATATAATACAACACAAATAGGAAAGATGCACAATTTTTTTTTAATGGGCATAAGACCTGAACAGTTACTTCACAAAAAAGTATATTAAAGTCACTGATAAAGCCAGAAAAAGACACTATAATAAAATATGGATCAGTGTCCCTTATGAACATAGACAGAAAATCCTCAACGAAATTCTAGCAAACTGAATTCAGCAGTGTATTAAAGGGATTATATACCATGACTAAGTGGGATTTATTTCTGTGATACCAAGAAGGTGCAGGATATGGAAATTGATCACTGTAATGTACCACATTAAGAAAATAGAGTGAAAAAACCGATAATAATATCAGTTGATGCAGTGGAAGCATTTAACAAAATTGAACACCCTTTTTTGATAACAAAAAGAGAAACACTCAACAAACGAGGATAGAAGGAAAAAAACTTCAACATAATAAAAGCCATGTATGAAAAATCCACAATGATCATTATACTCAATGGTGAAAGGCTTGAAAGGTTTTTCTCTAAGATCAGGAGCAAGGAAAGGATCCCTGCTTTCACCACTTCTATTCAACATAGTATTGGAAGTTCTAGCCAGAGCAAAAAGAGTTCAGATATCCAGAATGGGTTTTGTTTTTGTTTGTTTGTTTGTCTTTGTGGTGCAATAGTCAGCACTTAATGGGATGAGACTAAATTGCCATAAAAACAACATCCCAAAGCGATTTGGATGGTTATTGTCAATTCTTATCACATTGTTTCTTCTCTCAGACTAAAGGAATGTATGATCTCAGTCACTTAAATACAAACAATCATGCATAGAAAAATAATAGAGGAAATACCCCAAGTACTAACAAAGTTATTTCTGGGTTTTGCCACAGATTAAAAATTTTTTTCTGTATTTTCAATTTCATTATCATATTACATCAAATATGATTTTAATAATAAATATCTGGCCTCCAATATATAGCATAATAATTGAGAACTTGGACTTTAGAGGCAGGCAAAGCAAAGTTTTAATTCTGTCCTTGCAAATTAATAGCTGTGTGATCTTCAGCATTTTTCCTTTCTAAGACTCCTTTTCTTTGCATTTTAAATGGAAAAAATAATATCTAGAGCAGGGTTTTTGTGAGAATTAGTTGAAATTATGTGTGTGACGTGATCAGAGGTATTTAATGAAAATTATTAGAATATTAGAATTATTAGAATTCTCTCATTCTTTGCCATGAGAAGAGCATGAATTCTGAAGAAGATTCTTTGGTTTTGTTGATCGGTATCACAAAGATGCAAATAATTTATATTCCAAACAGGATAGTTTTGAGAATAATAAGGGACACTAAAATCAATTAAAATTATATAATTAAAAATATATATGTTGGCTTATTATTTTAACTGACCTATAAAATAGTGCTATTCAAAACTATTTTCAAAATTAATTGTTTTCTAAAATAAGAATTTTAAATTCTCTTTAAAGTAAGAATTTTAAAAATTTACATAAAATGTAAAATAAAGCAAAAAATTTTTAAATTTCTTTTACAGTGATTATCTTATGAATAGAATATAAGCAGAATAATTGTGTACATATTCATGCACTTTAATCAGTTTCTTACCTGTGTCCATTTTTAATATTGTTACTGGTATTTTCTGAAAATTATATTTTTTTCTATATGGCAAATTATTTTCATTTTTAATTGCCTGCAACTTTTTTTTTTTTTTTTTTTTTTTGCGGTACACGGGCCTCTCCCTGTTGTGGCCTCTCCCGTTGCGGAACAGGCTGAGCAGGCTCAGCGGTCATGGCTCACAGTCCCAGCCACTCCGCGGCATGTGGGATCTTCCCGGACCGGGGCACGAACCCGTGTTCCCTGCATCGGCAGGCGGACTCTCAACCACTGCGCCACCAGGGAAGCCCAGCCTGATCTTTTCTGATGGTACAAATTGACTTGTTCTCCTCAAGCCCTCAAAGAATTCGATTATAAAAGATGATGCCCACCGGCATTGGTGAGGGCAAATCTTTACTCAGTCTACTGCTACAAATGCCAATCCCTTCCAAAAACACACTTACAGACAAATCCAGAAATAATGTTTTACTAGCTTATCCGGGCATCCTTTGGCTCAGTCAAGTTGACACTTAAAATTTACCATCACACAGGGGAAAGCCATCAGTAAACAAGGCAGCTTAGCTGGCCTCAGGGCAGTTTTGAACTTGAAACAGCACATCATAAGTCCCACTGTCCTTATCTTGGCCAAGAGCCAAAGTCAGGTACCCAGGCATCCTCAGAAAGAATCAAAGAACAGTCTCAGTTCTCTATATAGATTCTCAGCAAATGTTTATGGGTTCATTAACAGGTTCATTTACTGAATAACATGATTTGGTCACATTTTGAATCCATTTATGCCTACATAAAGCTATGACAGATATTTTTTAGCCTCTTCATAAACCCTTAAAATAGTTCCCTCAAGTAGAGAGAAGATGATTTGATTTCACGTCCCAAATCTCGAGTTACTTCTCTGTTGGCTCTCTTCTTAGAAGAGAGTGAGATTTTAATCCCATTGTATATATTTCATTTCATAAGACATGATTGCCTTTTTGTCTTTAATGCTTAAATTTAATAAGTTATTTTAAAGTCTTAGATTATTAAAGACATAATAAGTTAATAGCCAGTGTGCAAAGGCAAAGTGCCTTCACTTAGAAGCTTGAAATTGCCTTTTGCCTGAAGATAGTACTACTACCAAGAACATGCCACAAAGTATTTATTCAATGATAACTATAAATCCAGACATCTCATTGTTATAAATATAGATGCCTGGCAAATGCATGACCATTCATGGGTTCAGTTTGTATAATACATTGGTGTAAAATAGGTGCTCTCTGAAACTAGAAGAGTAGGTCTAACTACTTTTGTCCTGGAACAGCATGCCCTAGTCATATGTAAATCAATAGACTACAAGCTCTGTGAGGATAAAACCTTGTCAATCTCATGTATGGGTTGTAATGCTCAGCATAGTGATGGCACAGAATAGACATTCAATGTACATTTATGGAATTAGTGAATGAAAAAAGAAAAGAATGAATAAAGCTTTGCCTACAATTGTGGCTTAAATCTTCACTCAAGTTGAGGCCAGAGATTCTAATTTTCATTTTCTTGAAGAGAACTCAACAAGACCCAGCTGGTCTTTTTATGGGGAGTTAGAAGTGGCTCCAGAGGCATCTAGCCAATTCCACCCCAGAGATGGAGATGTGTAACACCATCAGGGTACCACACTAGTGAGTGGAGCAAGTTTTCAACTTTACCCAAGTTCTGGTAGCGGTGTGGTAAATGCAGCGATTAAAGAGATAATGATTTTGGCAAAGGAAGAATAAAAATCATATCCTTTTAAAATGTAAATGTAGGGCTTCCCTGGTGGCGCAGTGGTTGAGAGTCTGCCTGCCGATGCAGGGGACATGGGTTCGTGCCCCGGTCCGGGAAGATCCCACATGCCACGGAGCGGCTGGGCCCGTGAGCCATGGTCGCTGAGCCTGCGCGTCCGGAGCCTGTGCTCCGCAACGGGAGAGGCCACAACAGTGGGAGGCCCGTGTACCGCAAAAAAAAATAAAATAAAAAACAAATGTAAATGTAGGCATTTAAATTTAAATATCTATCCTCACCTCTCAAATGTCTTCCTTTCACATGTAAAGTCCAAAGTTTTTACTCTGATCTGCAAAGTCCCACATGATCTGCCTGCCACCCCCCTCCCAGCTTCCTTCTGACCGTATGTCTCAGAGCTCTTCCCCATGCTCAGTGCTCAGACTCACTGACCTTCTTGCCAGTTTTCAAACATTTCAAGCACGTTTGTAATCTTGGTGTCCTCTGTCTATACTCTGAACTCTTCCTCCAGGCCTCTGCAGCAGGGTCTCCCTGGCTTCCTGTAAGTCCCTGCCCAAATGAGATACCTCATCAGTGTGGCCTTTTCCGGATAGACATAGCATCTATGACTCCTGGGTATATTATAGATTTATTTACCTACTTGCTTATTGTTTGAAATCCCCACCAGGATGTACATTTCTCAAAAACAAGAAAGGCAGGAACTTTGTTTTTTGGCAATGTTTTTTGCTTTTGTTTGTTTTTCTTATGTTCTTTCCCCAGTTCTTAGAACAATGCCTAGAACACACCAGGCACTCCATAAATACTTGTTGAGTAAATAAATGAATGACTAAAGAGATGGATTAATGAATGTCATGACTGCTGGGTAGGCTCTAAAACAGATAAAAGGAAAATTTCCCTGATGTCATGTAAATTTCCGTGAACCATGACAACAAACATGAGAGTGATGCGGAGAAAAAATAAACATTTTTCTATAATTTCCCTTTCCTCAGATACACTTGACCTTCCTTTGTGCTCAGGGGTTGTGTCTCTGAAATGAATATTGATGGACAGTTCTTGGTACTGCCCCAAACAGTTCAGATACTTGAGGCTAATTAACACTCCGTCCAGTAATGCTGATACAGAGCAGTAGATTTATACGAGAAACAGTTTAAGGCCAAAACGTCATGCCTTTTCTTGACTGATCGTATTAAAAACTTAACAAAAAGATAAATAACTATTTGTTTTTCTAAAAAAAGAAAAGAAAAATATACCTTTAGTTAATTTACTGTTGTTAAATATTTTCAACAACAATTCCTTGAAAAATTATTAAAATTTCACTGGGAACAGAAACATATCTGCATTGGGCATTATCAGAATTACTAAGAAGCAATGGTAAAAAGAAATTCCGCATTTTTTATAGCGATAGCCAATGACCAAAATGATTCCATATTTATAAATCCCTTTTAGATAGAACTTTACTTTGTTAAATATAAATAACAAACCATTCCTTTAATTTTTCTTCCTTAATAAAGGAGATAATTGTATTTGAAGCAGATGTAAATAATGAGAACTAAATTATTTTTCTTTTTTTTATTGAATTATTTTATTGATTTACAATGTGTTAGTTTCAGGTGTACAGCAAAGTGATTCAGCAAAGAATATATATATTATTTTTCAGATTCTTTTCCATTATATGTTATTACAAATTGTGAACAGTTTCAAATATGACATTTGTAGTTAATTTAAAATTGATTATTTTTCAGATCCTTTTCCATTACATGTTATTACAAGATATTGAATATAGTTCCCTGTGCTATACAGTAGGTCTTTGTTGGTTATCTATTTTATATATAGTAGTGTCTATCTCCTAATCCCAAACTCCTAATTTATTCCTTCCCTACCCTTTCCCCTTTGGTAACCAAAAATTTGTTTTCTATGTCTGTGAGTCTATTTCTGTTTTGTAAATAAATTCATTTGTATGATTTTTTTAGATTCCACATCTAAGTGATATGATATTTGATATGATATGTGTCTTTCTCTGTCCGACTTACTTCATTTAGTATAGGGTGGGCCAAAAAGTGCCTTCGGTTTTTTAAGTAAAAATAAAAGACACATTTTTCATTTTCACCAAGAACTTTATTGAACAACATATTCACCCTTTTTTTCCACTACCTTCTGCCATTTTTCAGGCAACCTCATAATTCCATCTTCCCAAAACTTTTTATCTTTTTGAGCAAAGAACTGTTTCAGGTTCCTTTTACAGTCTTCCAGGGAATTGAAATTTTTTCCATTAAGAGAATTTTGTAAAGACCGAAGTAAATGGAAATCCGAAGGTGCAATGTCTGGTGAATACGGTGGATGAATCAGAATTTCCCAGCCAAGCTGTAACAGTTTTTGCCTGGTCATCAAAGAAACATGTGGTCTTGCGTTATCCTGATGGAAGATTATGTGTTTTCTGTTGACTAATTCTGGACGCTTTTGAGTGCTGCTTTCAGTTGTTCTAACTGGGAGCAGTACTTGGAATTAATCATTTAGTTTTCCAGAAGTAGCTCATAATAGAGGACTCCCTTCCAATCCCACAATATACACATCACCTTCTTTGGATGAAGACCGGCCTGTGGTGTGGTTGGTGGTGGTTCATTTCTCTTGCCCCATGATCTCTTCCATTCCACATTATTGTACAGTATCCACTTTTCATCACCCATCAGAATTTGTCTTAAAAACGGAACATTTTCATTACGTTTAAGTAGAGAATCACATGTGGAAATATGGTCAAAAAAGGTTTTTTTCCCTTAACTTATGTAGAACCCAAACATCAAAGTGATGAACATAAACAAGCTGGTGCAAATGATTTTCAACACTTGATTTGGGTATTTTGAGTATGCCAGCTATCTCCTGCATGGTACAACATTGATTGTTCTCAATTAATGTCTTGATTTGATCGCTATCAACTTCAACTGGTCTACCCGACCGTGGAGCATCGTCCAAGTGAGAAATCTCAAGCAAGAAACTTCGCAAACCACTTTTGACACATTCAATCAGTCACAGTACCTTCTCCACACACTGCACAAATCTTTTTGTGCATTTCAGTTGCATTTTTACCTTTCTTGAAATAATAAAGCATAATATGCCCAAAACGTTGCTTTTTTCCCTGTTATCTTCAATAATGAAGCTGGTACAAATGATTTCCAACGCTTGATTTGGATATTTTGAGTATGTTGGCTATCTCCTGCATGGTACAACATTGATTGTTCTCAATTAATGTCTTGATTTGATCGCTATCAACTTCAACTGGTCTACCCGACCGTGGAGCATCGTCCAAGTGAGAAATCTCAAGCAAGAAACTTCGCAAACCACTTTTGACACATTCAATCAGTCACAGTACCTTCTCCACACACTGCACAAATCTTTTTGTGCATTTCAGTTGCATTTTTACCTTTCTTGAAATAATAAAGCATAATATGCCCAAAACGTTGCTTTTTTCCCTGTTATCTTCAATATTAAAATGTCTACACAAAAATTCACCAATTTTGATAAGTCTTTTTTTAAATGAACACTGATATGACAGCTGTCACATACAATCTAACAAAATTGTTTCAAATGAAGTTAAAGACAACTAAGTGCTACTAGAGCTATCTTATGGAAAAAACCGTTCAAACCTTTTGGCCCACCCAATGTGATAATCTCTAGGTCCATCCATGTTGCTGCAAATGGCATTATTTCACTCTTTTTTAAGGCTCAGTAATATTTCTTTGTGTGTGTGTGTGTGTGTTTGTATATATATATATACATACCACATCTTCTTTAGCCACTCATCTGTTGATGGATATTTAGGTTTCTTCCATGTCTTGGCTATTGTAAGTGGTGCTGCTATGAACATAGGGGCTCACATATCTTTTCAAATAAGAGTTTTCATCTTTTCTGGACATATGCCCAGGAGTGGGATTGCTGGATCATATGGCAACTCTATTTTTAGTTTTTTAAGGAACCTCCATACTATTCTCCATAGTGGCTGTACCAATTTACATTCCCACCAACAAAGTAGGAGGGTTCCCTTTTCTCCACACCCTCTCCAGCATTTATTATTTGTAGACTTTGATTATGGCCATTCTGACTGGTGTGAGCTGACACCTCATTGTAGTTTTAATTTGCATTTCTCTAATAATTAGGGATGTTGAACATCTTTTCCTGTGCCTATTGGCCATCTGTATGTCTTCTTTGGAGAAATGTCTATTTAGGTCTTCTGCCCATTTTTTTATTGGGTTGTTTGTTTTTTTGATATTGAGCTATATAAGCTGTTTATATATTTTGGAAATTAATCCCTTGTCAGTCACATCATTTACAAATATTTTCTCCCAGTCCATAGGTTGTCTTTTCATATTGTTTATGGTTTCCTTTGCTGTGCAAAAGCTTTTAAGTTTAATTAAGTTCCATTTGTTTATTTTTGCTTTTATTTCCATTACTCTAGGAGACAGATCCAAAAAGATATTGCTGCTATTTATGTCAAAGAGTGTGCTGCCTATATTTTCCTCTAGGAGTTTTATAGCATCCAGTCTTACATTTAGGTCTTCAATCTGTTTTGAGTTTATTTTTGTGCATAATGTTAGGGAATGTTCTAATTTCATTCTTTTACATGTAGCTGTCCCGTTTTCCCAGCACCATTTATTGAAGAGACTGTCTTTTCCCCATTGTATATTCTTGTCTTCTTTAGTGAAGATTAATTAAGCATAGGTGTGTGGGTTTATTTCTGGGCTGTCTATTCCGTTCCTGTGATCCATGTGTCTGTTTTTGTGCCAATACTATGCTGTTTTGATTACTGTAGCTTTGTAGTATTGTCTGAAGTCTGGGAGTTTTATGCCTCCAGCTTTGTTCTTTTCCTTCAGGATTGCTTTGCCAATTCTGGGTCTTTTATGGTTCCATATAAATTTTAGAATTATTTGTTCTAGTTCTGTGGAAAATGTCATTGGTAATTTGATAGTGATCATATTAACTCTGTAGATTGCTTTGGGTATCATGGCAATTTTAACAATATTAATTCTTCCAATTCAAGAGCATGGGATATCTTTCCAGGTCTTTGAATCATCTTCAGTTTTCTTTATCAATGTTTTATATTTCTTGGCATATAAGTCTTTCACCTCATTGGTCAGGTTTTTTTTTTTTTTACGTGATTTTAAAAGGCATTGTTTTTTTACTTTCTCTTTCTGATATTTCACTGTTAATGTAAAGAAATGCAGCAGATTTCTGTATGTTAATCTTGTATCCTGCTCCCTTGCTGAATTCGTTTATCAGTTCTAATAGTTTTTGTGTGGAGTCTTTAGGGTTTTCTATATAGAGTAACATGCCATCTACATGTAATGACAATTTTACCACTTCCCTTCCAATTTGGATACCTTTTATTTCTTTTTCTCATCTGATTGCTGTGGCTAGGACTTCCAATACTATGTTGAATAGAAGTTGTGAGAGTAGGCATCCTGTCTTGTTCCAGATTTTAGCAGGAAGCATTTTACCTTTTCACTGTTGAGTATTATGTTGACTGTGGGGTTGTCATAAATGGCTTTTATTATGTTGAGATGTGTTCCCTCTGTACCCACTCTGGTGAGAGTTTTTATGATGAATGGATGTTGAATTTTATCAGATACTTTTTCAGCATCTATTGAGATGATCGTGTGGGTTTTGTCTTTTCTTTTGTTGATGTGGTGTATCACATTGGTTGATTTGCTTATGTTGAATCATTCTTGTGACCCTGGTATGAATCCAACTTAATGATGGTGTATGATCCTTTTTATGTGTTGTTGGATTCAGTTTGATAATATTTTGTTGAGGATTTTTGCATCTCTGTTCATCAAAGATATTGGCCTGTAATTTTCTTTTTTGGTAGTGTCTTTGTCTGGTTTTGTTATCACGGTGGTGGTACCTTCATAGAATGACTTGAGAACTAAATTTTAACAAATATTTACTACTACCATTAAGAACACAGATAATACTTATCAAGTCATGCTCTGTGCTAGGCATTCTTCTATGTTATTTTAATGCACTAATTCATTTAACCTTCACAACCACCTAGTGAGATAAAAAATATTATTATTCTCATTTTAAAAGAGGAGATGAGGAAATGAGGAAATGAGGTATAAGGGAACTGCATACAAAGAAGTGCCCATAAGATGGAAATATGGTTTAATAAATTATTGCATATCTACTCCACAGAATATGATCCAGACATTAGGAAGAATGAATTAGAGCTATACCAATTGACTTAGAGGAATTTCCATGAAGGGTTGTTGCATTAAAATAGCAATATATAGAAAACTGTGAATGATATGGCCCTATTTTAATAGAATAAAAACATAAAGTGTCCCATATATTTATTCATTGTATTTGATTCTCTGCATTGGTTATAGAATAGTGACCAGACAAAGGCCAACTTAGGGGTAGGGGAGCAGCCAACAAGGGTGACTGAAGAAGAATGATTAGTAAGTGCAGTAGGAAGAGAAACAAGGGAGCAAGTTCCAGGAAGCCAGATAAAGAAAGTGGTTCAAGAAGAGGAGTGGCAACAGTTACTGCTGGATAGAGTAGAATGGGCCAATGGGTTTAGTGACATGGAAATAATTTATGCATTTGTAATCTTTTCAATATTTTTTTTATTGTAATGGGGATGGAAATCTGATTGGAGAGTGTTCAAGACAGAAGGGGAAAATGGAGGAAATAGACAACCACAGTCAAATCTTGCAAGAGAGTTTTGATTTAAGAAAAGAAAGGATAATACAGTAATATAGCAGTAGCTGATAGGGGGTGCTTTGTTTCGTGTTGACTGTTAAGATGGTAGATATTTCAGAATGGTTGTATGCTGATGAAAACAATCTGGTAGAGGAAAATTGTTGATGGAAGAATAAGGAAACAATTGCTAGACTGATGTTTTAAAGTAGATAAGTGGAAATGGATTTTAGTAAACAGATGAAGGGAATGGTCTTGGAAGGTGCATAACGGTTCCTGTGTCATAAACAAAGAGGAAAGCAGAGTATATGGTACAGATTCTGGGTATTGGCAGAGAGGTGATGTGTGAGGGTGAACATGGAAGGAAGTACTGGAAGTTTGAAGAGAGAGGAGAAAGTAAGGAATAAACATCTAGGAGAGCGGTAGAGTAAATGAGTACAGAAATGCAGTAGGATTTCCTGCCAGCACTAATGTTCTTGTTGAGGTTATACATTTAAGACAAGCACAACCAAGATTTTTCTCCAGACACATTCAGCAGCCTAGGGACTCATCTGGAGTAGGTAATGTTGAATATAAAGAGGGTAGGCTGACACAAAGATTGGCCCTGGGTGAAGCGGGGGAGGAACTGACATAAAAGGGATGATGGATAAAGACAGGTGATAGGCTCAAGAAATTATAGGTCCCAGACAGACCAAAGCTTTTTTGGAGTTTGAGTATTAAAGGGAGTGAGCTGAAGAGATGGAAGGCAATGGTCAGAGAGTGGAGTGCTTAAAATTCAAGATTGTGAAAGGGATGTAGTTTTTTATTATTATTGACAGGATCTAGTAGACAGTCATAGAACTGAAAAACTGAGATAGAATGAAATTTCTACATCATTAAAGGAGAGGAGGTTAAAAGACTGCAAAACAAGCTCACTTTACATGGATATTGAAATCAGGTGGGAGGAGTGAGAGCACGCTGTGTAACAAAATCTTGAGGAGTAGCTTGAGGATCTGTAGATGACTGCTGAAAGGGCAGGGTGGGAGTGGATGGTTTAGTATGAAAGAATGAGCTTTAAGGTTAGCATTCCTTTGGAAGGAGAGAGGGACAGTGCTATTGACAGGAACAAAGAGGACAGTTACTTCTGGCCTATGGGAGATTAAAAATAAATAAAACCCAGCCCCCTCTGAGGGTGCTGCAGAAGAAGCAGTTTTCACAGGGAAGAATCAGGTTTGAGATAGAGAAAGCAGATTGTGGTTGGCTTTTGTGGTTGCAAAAAGATCGGTTCCTAATACTGGAACCTGTAAATGTTACCTAATTCGGAAAAAAAAGGTCTCTGCAAATGTGATTAAGTTAAGAATCTTGAGGTGGGCGATGATCCTGGATTATCCAGGTGGGTCCTAATTGCAATCACAGGTATCCTTATAAGAGACAGAGGCAGAGGGAGATTTAACACAAATAGAAGAGAAGATCCCAAGAAAAGGTGATGTGGAGATGGATCAGAGAGATTTGAAGGTGCTTACTTTGAAATTTGGAGTGGTGTGAGAAGACAAGTAATGCCAGCAGCCACCAGAAGCTTTAAGAGGCAAGGAGTTGATTCTCCCCTAGAACCTCTGGAGTGAACACAGTCCTGCTAACACTTTAATTTCAGCCCAGTGATATTGATTTCCAATTTTGGGGCTCAAAAATTGAGAGAGTAAATTTCTGTTGTTTAGGTCACTGAGTTTGTAGTAGTTTGTTACATAGGAAACTGATATACAGGTGAAGGAAAGAGTCAAAGAAAAGAATGGGAAGAGAGTGGACTTTGTTGATGATGGACCTTAAGTTCCAGAGAGCACAGGGCAAGTGGGAGAACAGAACTGCAGAGAATATGGAGCTGAGAGACTGAGATGAACCTGGGATCTTTGGGTAATGGGTGGCTACCCATTAAAGAGGGATAAGAGAGTGGTGGAATTAGCACTGATGACCTAAGAGGCAGACTTTGACTGGAGGAAAGGGATATACATATATACATGTATAAATACATAAATATACACATATGTGTATTTATAGATGTATATATGTGCATATGTTTGACTGTATATACATAATATGTGTATATATTTATACATGAGTTTATATGTAGATTTATCATTATGTGCATATATTTGTCTAGTATATGAATGTGTGTATTTACATATTATTTTTAAATCATGGAGAAAATGGAAGGATAAGAGTTTGGGTAGAGTAGGAGAAACAACGGGGACAAAGAGGGAAAGAAAAATGCTGGCACTCAGAAAAGAAAACAAAGCAAAAAATGAAAGGATATGTAAGGATCATATTTAAACATTCATGTAAAACTGCATAGGTGTGTATATGTATAAGAAATTTTAAAAAATTAATTTAAAATAAATTTATAAAAACATAGTTTGTATAGCAATGAAAGTGCCAAAAGACCTTGTTAAAAGTTAAATCCAAACATACATGATGCTAACAATCTGATCTTAGTTTCCCCTGCATTTGCTCTTTGTTTTTTGCAGTTCACTGCATTTATGGTTCTAACTGATCCAATGTGTGCAGACAATTCAACTTACAGCAGCTCCAGGTCTTCCTCTCTGAATCACCTCTGGACCCCTCCTTTATGTCTCTGAAAGGAGGAGAGTAGCATCTGTGTGCTTAAAGGAGGTTGCCTGAGATGACCTTAAGGTAGGTCTACTTTGAGAACCTGGTCTCAGAGGAAAATATGGCTAAGAATTTCTGGAGATGGGTATTTATTTTAAAAAATAGCCTTGCCATCCAAATTTTCTTCTTATTAACACCATTTGCCACCAAACAGTCTTATGATTTCAAATCTAGGGTCCTTCCTTGAATAAGTACTAAACAAGCTGTTTTACTTGTTTGGGAAGCTAAAGGCATTGTATTTTTTTAGTATCTGTCACCCCCAAAATCTCACTCGTGTAACCGTTTAATGCAAGTCTTGGGGCTATGCATCCTTATCCTGGATCTTCATCACCCAGAGATAGACTGAGAAAGAAAAATGCATGGAGGATTGCTAGAAAAGTTTCTGTGGGGTTATCATACATCACTTCTACTCATATTCCTACTACTCATACTAGTCTTAGACTCTGGAGCCTGACTACCTAGGTTCAAATCCTGATTTTACCAATAACTGCCTGTGTGTCTTTAAGCAAGTTACTTAACCTCTCTGTGCCTCAGAATCCTAAACTGTAAAATGTGATAACAGTCAATGGCAATGACCTCATAGGTTTGTTGTGGAGAGTAAATGAATTAATCCGTACATTGTACTTAGTTTTTGGTACATAGTAAATACCAAGTAAATCGAACTGTCATTATTATTATTATTATTAATTGTTGGTATGTGGGCAAATAATCCCCCTAAAAAGTGGATGAGTGGAGAAGGAAGAAAGAATGAGATAAAAGCTAAAAATAATAAGGGAAAGAAAAGTCAATGACCTGTGTTAGGATTTGGGAGGCTGCAAATATTTGGGGAGAAATGAAGACACACAGAAAAACCACAAAAAAAGAAGTAAGAGCAGGGGCCTGGTGACTTGAATCTCATGGATATACAGAATCAGTACATTAAACACTGGGGTCAGGAAAGTTAAGTAATGAGTATGTATGGGCAAAGTTGTAGAGTTCTGGGGAAAAATCTATCTGTAAAATCTCTTTCATTAAGGTTAAAAGTGTGTCTCAGGTAAATTTAGAAAACTAAAAAAAAAAAACAAAAACAAACCCACAGAAGCACATACTTAAATCGTGCACGATAAGAATAAGTTCAGATGGGAAAGAAGTACATTTTTACACATACTATTCAAAAATTTATTGGGACAGCAAAACTTCCATGTAACTATAGCCAAGTACACAATTCCCTTACTTACTTGCTCACCCAACAGATTGACAACAGAAAAATTGGCTTTTAACCTCACCTTGCCCAAGGACAACTTTCTCATTCTGAAAGGAGTTTTTAGTCCCAATTCATAAATGCCTCTGCTTATATTTATACATTTTTATTTTAGAGAACACTGATGAATTTTTGGCAGGCTGTGGGCTACTAATGAGACACATTGTCTCACAATCTTCTTATCAATCTTTTAAATTAGCAGTCAAATGTCACAGAACATAGCACGCCTTCCGCAAGCATATATCTTGTACTAATGGAATTGTTCTATCGAGATTTTACAATTTCTGGCATTTTCCAATATAAAGTAGAATGTGGTCTGAGGTAATACTGGGGATTTTTTTTTTTTTTTTTGCGGTACGCGGGCATCTCACTGTTGTGGCCTCTCCCGTTGCGGAGCACAGGTTCCGGATGCGCAGGCTCAGCGGCCATGGCTCACGGGCCCAGCCGCTCCACGGCGTGTGGGATCTTCCCGGACCGGGGCACTAACCCGCGTCCCCTGCATCGGCAGGCGGACTCTCAACCACTGCGCCACCAGGGAAGCCCAATACTGGGGATTTTATGTGGACTTGTAAAAGGAACTTTTCTTCTCAGCTTTATATTCTGTCTTTTGGAACACTTTCAAAGAACTGTTTGGGTGGCCTTAGGCAGGGTCTTTTAGAAGTTGGTTTATGTGTGTGTGGATGGATGATGGCCGATTCAAAGAGAAGTGCCAAAGTGGAGTTATCAAAATTGTCATTAAATTCAATGTTGATATTTGTTTGATTCACACTTGCAATAAAAAATGTAATATGTCAGTTCCAACACAATTAGAGAATTTTTAAAAAGAGATATACTGATTGGCATTTCAAGGTGATGTGTAATGTAACGGAACAAAAGTTCAACTTGTGTTAACAAATACCTTCATCTTCCGAAACCATATTCCCTGTTGAGTAGCCATGCCTTCCCCTCCCCGCAGCCCTCTCCATATTATTTATTTGGCAAGCACTGAATATTCACCTACTATTCTTTTGGTACTGAGGGTAGGAAACTAATATGATATGCATGGTTGTTATCCTGGAGAAAAGTTTTCACAAAATGATTGGAGCCATTTCACAAAATGCAGCTTTTAGATGTCATTCCCTCTCAGAAGGAGAAACAGAAATAGAGTTCCAGTGCTATGGGCTGAATTGTGTACCCCCAAATTTGTATTTCGAAGTCCTAATCCCCAGTACTTCAAAATGTGACTATATTTGGAGATATAGGGCATTTTAAGGTGTGATTAAGTTAAAATGAAGCCATCCTAATCCAATCTGACTGGTATCATTATACGAAGAGGAAATTTAGGCACAGAAAGAAACAGGAGGGATGCACATGCCCAGAGGAAAGACCATTTGAAAACACAGGGAGAAGGAGGCCATCTGCAAGACAAGGAGAGAGGTCTCAGGAGAAACTGTTACCAACTCAGGTCCTTGGACTCTTTAATCACCAGAAACTGATAAGAGGCCAGAGGAGAAATTCAGGCAAGGCTTTACTGGGACTCGTGCTGCATCCTGAGGGAGCGAGAACAAGTAACAGGTGCCCTTGCTGGGGGTGGGGGCGTGAGGTTGTTCCTTAAACGTGGTAACAGCAGGGGTGGCTCCTGAGTTGGGCAGGAGGTGTAGCTTAGGTGGTCTGCCCACCCCTTTGGTGGTACTGTGTACAGGGATCAGGCTCAGTATCTGCTTTTGCTCTCAGCACCTCAGGAATGCCAGTTGGTTTGTGGCCTTTTCGTGTCTTATTGTATATAATTGCCCCAACTGCACATGCGTGCAGTTATTTTTAGTCCCGTATAGTTTCTTTGTATTCTGTTGCTCCAGGAGACGTTTGTCCAGGTGCAAGCACTCTAGTACTTTACCAGATCCCAAGTACTCTGGTAAAGGGTCCCAGATCCCAGACTATCTCAAAACCAACCCTTCTGACACCTCGATCTTGGACTTCCAGCCCCTGGAACTGTGAGATTTTGCTATCTTATTATGGCATTTTCTTTACAGCAGCCCAGCAAATGAATGCACCCAGTTTGTCAAGATCCTCACCACAATTTTTTGTACTAGACCCTTTTCAAAGTAAAATTGTACTGGACAAAGTTAAATAGGCAAGGAAGGCTTTATTCAAGACTATTGATAGAGGGGAGAGAGGTTGAACTCAACTCTGTCAAAAAAGGGCAGAAGAGTTTTTAAGCCCTGGGTGAGTGAATGGAAAATTACTGGAGGACTGCGAAGGTTTATCAGTGGGATGTGTCCAGCATGATAGGTTATTCCTGAGTTTCCAAATGTCTCTGTAATTAGGCCATCTGTGTTTCCTAATTGGTCTCCATTTGATGTTAGGTTCCTACCCTGCCAAAGAGCTGGGAGTTAGGGGTGCTGTTTCCTTCAATGTTTCCAATTCAAAGAGATGATTCCCAGGTCCTTGAGAGAGACATTCCTGGGTTGTAAATCTGACAAAAAGTTGGGGAACACTTTCATATATTTCAAAGGGGCAGAGAAAGAATTTATAATTGCAAGTTTTCTAAAGTAAATGCTCTAAGAAAAGGAAGGTCAGGGGGCTATAGTAGCAAGAAATCTATCTAAAGTTTAGCTGAGCTGAGGGGAACATTACAGCCATCTCAGTCAACCCTTTTGTAATGGAACAGGCTGATCTTTAGTCCTGGAAAGGCATCAGGTTCCCAGCCATTGATTTGCCTCTGTGCTCTTGCATATTGGTGTCCCTGGATGCCATTGAAATGGGGCAGGGTGCATCCCATAGTACTGGACTAAGAATTTTCGGTCATTTCACAGAGGTCAAGCAAGCAAGATCAACAGGCATGAAAATAACCCTCTACTATGGCCATTCTGGGCTTCCGCTAATGGTGCCTTAGGCTGGGTCTCATTCAATATGCACCCCATTTCCCACCTCAAATCACTCAGACCCTAGCAGTTACCCATAAGTGCTTTCCAAATAGCAAATGTAGGGCTCATATTCTTTAACTTCTCCATCTGTTTCTTTGTTTTAAAATAACACTGCTTTAAAATTGGTGCCACCAAGGAAAACAGGTAATGCTCTGTTTTCATCTATTTCCTCTGTCAGGAGGTGCTTAGGCATTGAGAGAACAATCCCTCTTTGCCTTACAGTCCCAGGAAAGTGAGCACTGGTGTGACAGCATCCATGAGTACTTGGGAAATTACCATATAACTGCACTGTACAAAACACCAGTGGGATGCAACCACTGGAAATGCACATAGTCATGATTGGAGTTACAGACTT
Organism: Physeter macrocephalus; assembly: GCF_002837175.3. Lineage (NCBI taxonomy): Eukaryota > Metazoa > Chordata > Mammalia > Artiodactyla > Physeteridae > Physeter > Physeter macrocephalus. Next base: position 28,324,742 of record NC_041228.1, on the reverse strand, counting down.
GAGCCACAGCCCGTGCTAGAATGCAAATAAGCTGTTTTGTGGTGCGTAGCAGTTTTCCAACCGACTCCTAAATAAAAGGAAAGTCTTTAGGTGAAATCTCAACGTTTCTTGTTGAACCCTGGGGGTTTTTCACAATCCAAAGTAGCTATACAGACAAGTTTCCTCTTTTCTTAGGGTAAAAAAAAAAAAAAAAATTAAATAGAATGACAACCTGGATGTATCTTTGATGGAATTATAAAGCCAAAAGCTTTAACACTGTGATCCTGGTCTCTCCATTTAAAGGGCAGAAGAACAGAGCAAAAGGTAGGCACATTAGGCTTCCAGATATATGCGGATTCCATTCTCTTCTATAAATATCCTCATTGTAATTGCTGGCTTCCGGTTAGGATAAATGCATTCAAATTTTGTTGTGAATGGCACCAACTGGCTTTCTGCCTTTGGGGTTGATACAATTTTGCTATTTCCAAGTGTGTGGTAAACCAGGGTTCCCAACCCCCGGGCCACGGACCAGTACTGGTCAGTGTTCTGTTAGGAACCGGGGCTGCACAGCAGGAGGTGAGCCACGGATGAGCCAGTGAAGCTTCATCTGTATTTATAGCCTCCCCAACACTCACATTACCGCTTGAGCTCCGCTTTCTGTCAGATCAACGGTGGCATTAGATTCTCATAGGAGCATGACCGCTACTGTGAACTGCGCATGCGAGGGATCTACATTGCGCGCTCCTTATGAGAATCTAATGCCTGATGATCTGAGGTGGAGCTGAGGCTGTGATGCTAGCGCTGGGGAGCGGCTGCAGATACAGATCATCATCAGCAGAGAGGTTTGACTGCACAGAGACCACAATAAATCAGTTGCTTGCAGACTCATATCAAAACCCTCTCAGTGAGTGGCACGTGAAAACAAGCTCAGAGCTCCCACTGATTCTGCATTATGGTGAGTTGTATAATTATTTCATTATATATTACAAGGTAATAATAATAGAAATAAAGTGCACAGTAAATGTAATGCGCTTGAATCATCCCCAAACCACCCGCCCCCCACCGTCTGTGGAAAACTGTCTTCCACGAAACCGGTCCCCGGTGCCAAAAAGGTTGGGGTGTGCTGTTGTAAACAGAGAAGAGAAAGAAAAGAGTGAAAGTGAGATTAGGGCTTTGGCAACAGCTCACTCCCAAGTGTTATTCACAGACCAAAAACACCGTGGAGAGTGGGGATACTCTTCTCCCTCACGCCCTCCCCAGTCCTTACCAAATGACTTACAATTTTTTTTTCCTCTTCCTGCCCAAATCAACTGCTATCTCCAAATGACCCTTAATTCTTCTTTTACCTTTTCACATGTTTTTCAAATTAAATGATTTTGGAGCTGCAGGGTGAAGTGACTTGAATCATGCATAGCCTTTCACTAATGTAACTGATTCAGACCATTTTCTAATCATGATTAGGTACATTGCCTCATATCCAGATGGTGGTGTTTTTCCTGCACAGACTTGTAGATGTAAAGGTACAACTTCTGTGATACGGATATTCATTCAACAGGTATTCATTGAGTACCTCTGATACATTATGTGCTGGGGTTACAGCTGTGAGAAGGGAGTGGGCCGCTCCCTCACAGAGCTTCCAGTCTTTCTAGGAAAACAAGTAATTAAAATGAAAAGTAATAAAGCTCTAAGATCTCCTGGTGGTAGCACCTAACCCAGTCTTGCCTGAGTGGAGTTAATAACAGATGAAGGACATGGACAAGACAACCCAGACGTAGCAGCGTGACATTTAATCTGAAAACTAAACAGAATTTAGCCAGGTAAAGTAGTGTGTGAAAGGGACCCCAATAAAGGGAATAGGAGGTAAAGGTCTAGACTCTAGAGGCAAGAGAAAGCCTGGCTTTGGGTAAATGAAAGTACTTCACTATGGCTAGAGAAGGAGAGAGTGACAGAGACAAGAAACAAGAGGAAAGGTACATGCAGAGTCATTTATAAATAACCATGTAAATCTGTTTAAAGAGTTTGGGATATAACCTTAGGCAATAGCAGCTAGCAGAAAAAAAGTCTGCTCACCGGGGCACAGGATGTCACTGAAGAAAACGGCTCTTTCTCATCATTGATGGACTCTGCCCAGGATAGACCGACACATGATCCTCATCGTGTTTTCTCTCACTGCTAGCTGCCAAGAATCCATTCCAGAGGGAAAAAGAAATTAGAACATTTAAAGATTTTATAAATTGGAAACTAGCTGGTTAAAGCAGAAGTGGCACCTCCAGGTTATGCTGTCCAGTACAGAGCTGGCCTCTGGACAGTCTATCCTTTGTCCCAAATTAGCTTGCCCACACATAGGGCCACTGCTAGACCTTCCCACACCTTCAAACAAATTAGAAAAAGGTGTCTCCTATCTGAAGCCGCTCAGCACCTGGGTGCAAGGCTTGGCCAAGAGAATGGAGACTGGATTTCATCCCCGACTTGTAACTCCTCTGGTCCCCCCCAACCTTGAACCTGAATGACCTTAGGCAGAAGATCTGCACACAGAGACACACAGCTTGTCTTTTGTTTTGCCTTTATCTTTATATGTCCTAAAATTCCACTAATTAGGTGTTAATTTGGGAGAATAATTGTCCTCTAAAGACTTAAAGAACAATTAGGTGATGAAATGGGAGATAATTTATGCAAACGAATTCGATCATCTTGCTTCTCCCTAGTTGGAAATAGTGGAACTGAGGGAACAAGAGTCTGATTTGGAGATGAAGGCAAGTTGTTATTTTAAACCTTGATGGCTTTAGTGGGAGGGACAGAGAGAAGATGGAAATTTAGTATAATTATATGGAGTATTTTATTAAAAGGTAGTGAGGGTATGAGGCCTGGGAAAAGAAAGATTAAGCAGTCTTGAGGAGTGCTGAATGGAAAATGTGAAAGGGCTAAATACAAACTTCACTTGTTCTAAAAATGTTCCTGAGCTGACCCTGCCTCCAAGGGTCACGGTCCTTTCTTTCTAGAATGCAGCCTTCAGACTACTACTATTAATCCTACAGCTCAGGGACCTTGTGAGTTGCATTAATTAATTTATTTTTTTCCTTCTGGCTGACCTGAAGACCTAATCATCATGGCTAATATTGTTTCAATGGGTAGATGTGCTTGGAATTCCAAACCACCTTGCAAGTCCATGTGTCAACTTGGAGTTAACTTAAATAGAAATCAAGGAATATTCTTTTCTTAAAAGTGACTTCTGAGTGGTATGACTTAGCATTACATTTCAGTAGATCAAACAAAAACAAGGTAGCAGAAACACAAAATGGAAAAGTTGTGTAAGGCAAGTTGCCTGGCACCCAAATAAACTCAATTTCGTAAATTTAAGTATGTACTGATTAATGGTAGGGGGTCACAGGCACAGACACAGAGTTGATTACTTCCTACACAATTTCACTTTAACAGTATTACTGGAAGACAGTTGAAATTTACATTTTGATTAAAAAAAAAAGCCACTTGTGCTCTGGGTTTCCAGTGGAATTCAAGTTGACTCAGCTTCAGTGGGAGTCATACCAAGAAGTAGACACTGTGCCAGAGGCTAAGTGTGTATCACCTCATTTAATCATTACAATAACTCTTTATGGTAAAGATTACATTCTTCATTAGTCAAATGTGGAAACTGAAGCACAAATCTAGGGTCACTCAGCTAGTAGGGGATGGATATGAATTCTGTTTTATGTAGCTCCATAAACCTTGCTTTTTGTAATGTACAATTTTGCTTTCTTTCTTTTTTTCTCAATAATTCCTAGATGCTTACATATGCCAGATGTAGTGTGCTCCCACTTAATCCTCACAACAGAACTCTGTTTATTTACACTTTATAAATTAAGAAACTGAGGTTCAGTAATGTTATGTATATTCCCAAGGTCATACAATGGGTATGTGGCAGATCATATCAAAAATTTTAAACTAAATTTTAAAAATCCAACTTCAGTTCTTCTACTCCCCAAAAGATTCCTCTTTCAAGATGTTCTGTCCTGAACTCATTGAAACACAGTTATGCCACGTAAGAAAAAATTGGTGCTCTGATGCTTTCAAAACCTACCTGTCTTTTGACCTCCCTCTCAAAATCAGGTTCTCTCTACACTGGTAGAAAAATAATCTCATATATTAATCCAAGCTATATTGATGGCTGAATAGTGAGTTCATTTATTACAGCTTTCCTTGCATGTTTCCTAGGACACAGCAGAAGACAGAGAGTTCCAACCCACTAGAATGACCCTCTCTTGTTGGAATATTAGATACTGAGGCAGAGCTGTCAAGGAGTTATACACTTGTGCGAACATTCGCTTATCACACTCCTAAAATCATATGATAAGTAAATAAACCCAGGATATGCATGGATATTATGATGGAAGATTCCTATGGTATGTATTCACATTAATAAATATATAATATGACTTAAAACAGCACAACAGAGCAAGGTCTCATGACCCTGCAACAGATCTGGAACACTCCTTGGTTCTAAATTTCTTCTCTTTATCATAAGAGGATGGAAACTCTCTTTGCTACAGTCAGGAAAATCTCACACACAGGTGATAATCTGAGAGAAAAGATATGAAAAACATGTTGAGCAGGGGGGCAGTCCTGGATTATAGTATTTTTTCTATTTCACATATTTGAAAACCTAACACTAAATACTATATAAAGAAGGTGTAGTGATTTTCCCCATTAAATTAAAAGACTATAGACAATCAGCAGAAAAAATTGAAAGAAAAAATAAAAAACCCACACTACATTGGGAGAAGCAATACTTACTCAATTTCTTAGATTGCCTCTCCAATCAAGTTAATGATATTTTCTTCTTGTCTACTAGCTTAATAAAATATTGGCCTACAAATCTGGGGATGGGAAAGTGTTAAGGCTTCACACTTAGCTGAATTGTGACCTCAAATTTTGTCCTTGAGTTGCTTCTCCTTCTAGGTCTTACATCTCTGCTCTTCTACACGTGAGGTTTATTCTTAGGTTTACCACATGACATGGCTGAGATGATGACCAGAAGCTTCAGGCTGATAGCCTACCAGCTTAGCAAACACCAATTGGAAAAGAGTGGTACTTTCTCTAGAAACTCAAGCCAAATTCCTCAGATTTACACTGATTTGCTTGGTTTTTGCCATATGCCTCTCCCTGAAAATCACTGTGGCTAATGGAAAGTGGATGCCCTGATGGCCATACCTGGCTCATTTTGGACCCCAACTGGTAAGGGTGGTGTCAACCTGAGTAGAACTACAGGGACTGATAAAGGAAGAAAGTGGTTCCCCAAAGAAAGGCTAGACAGACCAAAAGAAAAAATAAACTACCACAAGTGTTCTTTCAAAAGATTGGATAGATTGACTCATTGAAAAATCCTTTTAATACAAAGGAAAAATAAAACATAAAATGAATTAGAAAACATTAAAAAAAATATGTATCAAAGGCATAGCTGTTGATTGAGATATGATTAAGGTGTCTTTGATAGTGTGCAAAGAATTATAGGTAGACCAACAAAAAACAAAGAACACCTTTTTCTTTGAAGTACATTTAATAAGTGTCAGATTGTGTTGTATCCAAAGTTGGCAAGAGAGAATGTTGACTGGGCAACCTTTGATTAATTATGCAGTGACAGCACAGTCATGAGTCGGAAGGAACTAAGCAATGTTCCCTAGGTTTGTGTGACCCTGTGGTTCTTACTTTAGAGTCCATAACACCAGAAGAGAAGCATGTGTCCAGAGAGAATTTTTAAACAGATAGAAGGAGATTCAACATATGGAACTCATTCAATAGGTTAAATCATTTCCAAGAACCAGAATATGCCCCCCTCTTCACTTCTAACTGGCTACCTCCTTCTTCTTCAACTATAACCTGCGCTGACCACCTGTCTTGAAAAAGCAAGGGACTAGAGGATGGGTTGGCCCAGCTGATGCACTGGCAGTTAACATTGACTCTGGAGCAGAGTGAAAATGGGGACTACAGTTGAATTGCAGTCAAAAACAAGCTTACAAGGAACACTGAGAAGAGTTAAACACAAGAAACAAGTAGAGGGCACCAACCAGATCTGAAGCATTGGCTCACCAACAAACGGCAGACAAGAGAGGCAGGGTGGATTTAGGGAGAAAATCCTGAAAAGATCTGAGCGCATGGAGCCTGAGGAGAGAAACCCTTTTATTGACATCCCATCGCCTATGCTCACCAGCTTTGAAGAACACTGAGTCAATTGTGTCCTCCGGGAAGCTCTCCCAACCCACTGACCACACAGACACACCAGTGTCCTTGATTGTAGTTTCACCCACACTATAGGTGGTCAGGAAAGAAAGATCCTCAAAGCAAAATTAGAGTGTTGTAACCATAAGAAAAAAGAACATACACACATACATAAATCCCCACAAAAACATATGTCTCAGACTGTTTTGCTTACCACAGGCAGAAAATGGGTTGCATTTTGAAAGAATGAGTAACATTTCTCATCTTCTAGATATAGCTCAGTATTTATGAAACCCCATATAATGTGCAATGGATTATGTGCAGTGATGGAACTTCTGTCATTGCACATTTTGATGTAGTTATTTCCCCAAAACAGAAAAAACCTCAAGTGCCATCAAGAGGTATTTTGCTTTGTTTCCTAAGGCCCTCTCTCCTTCTGGGGTCACCACCTGTACATCCAAATATTACTACCCAATTGAGAGGAATATAAATAACTCATTCCACCAGGAACAGAGTCAGAAAACAAGCCAAGAATAGAAAACCGAAATCATTAGTGCAAGGGCATCTCAGCCAAATAAAGAGCAGTAAGATGTATAACAGTTAAGGGAGAAACAGCATCAGTAGCTTGGTTTTAAAAGAGAAAATTAGGAAATAACTAGACTTTTTACTAAGTGCAACAAATCCTGCTAGTAATAGTAAAACCTGATTTGTAAGGTACTCAGAGACTTAACAAGTTTTTTCTAAAATACAAGAGATGCTCAGAGATGACAACCAAGTATAAGGGCAGCATCAATAGGGAAAAATGGTACCCATGGAGAGAGCATAACAAATTAAGCCCCAAGGGATTTTAAGATAGTGTGAGAAGGAACCTAGCTCTCTAAACCACTGAACAATAGAACTACCTTGGGACCAATGACCAATGAATAAACTAACTCAAAAATATGTACTTGTTTTTAAAGGTCTCTGCAATTAAATGTATATTTTTAATTGAACTATTAACCTAAATTTCATGAGCACCTTACTCACTTTGTTTTCCTTCTGTTATTTTTAACTGAAATTATTTCCATAAAAGTTCCAAATTAAGAACCATAAGTTCATATTCTCTGAGGCAAAAATACCTGACTCAAATGGGACCTGAAGGTAGATGGACCTCACTCTTTACCTGGTTACTATCTGGTCCGCAGGGAGGAAGAACCTGTAGCTCCCATTTAGCTCATTCACTCTTACTTACTACATAGAGATATAGAGGGAAAAGAGAACAACAGAATTATTCCGGGATAATTACTACGACTACTACTATTAATAATAAATAATAGAGTGGGCTGAATTTGTCAGACTACATAGATATGACTACCCAGACTAAGTTTTCTATTTAGTTGAAAACCCATGCTAAGAAATAAGCAAATGGGTGACTGAAACTCTATCCCTATTGACAGCTGTCAGTGCTGATGTGTCTAAAATTCCTTTCCAAATAGGTTTTCTCTACCTTGTCAAAGGCAAATGGTATGAGTGTGAAGGAAAGAGTAAGCAGATCAAGGGCAGAATTATGGGGGTGGGGAACGTCCTAGAAACTTCTTCTTGAGACCCAGCAGTGCAGAACTTCTCGGCCCTTTGTCAGTTGAGAAACTAAGGTTCTCACTGCTTAGCTGGTGTGAAAGGTGAGCAGACTGATGAATGTGGAGATGTTCTGATTTACAAGGTAGATGCGTCAGGAACACAAGCTTCATGCCCTATGCACTTCTGCTTCCAAAGGAGCTTTGGAAAGTCAGCTAATCTACATTTCTCCATTTACAAAAAAAGTAGTATTTACCTCCCCATCTACCTCAAAGACATCTTCTGAGAAATAACCAACAAATTTCCCACCATGCCCTTCTCAAATGAAATGTGATAAAAACACTAGTAAGGCTAGTAAGACTAAAACTAACTTTTTCTTTTTTTGGAAACTGTTTCTCTGTGCTATTGAAAAATAGAGCTACAGCTAGTCCTAAATTTAACTTAATTATTAAAGTATAAGGAAGTTCCAAGTTCTAAATATATTAATAAAGTTTAACAACTTTAAATATTAAAATTTGACATTTAATTTGCAATTCTACATGGCAAAGCACTTCATAATATCCTTGTGCTTCTTCAGCCTTTTATTAATGTGAGTTGTAGAAACAAACTGTAAGTACCATATTGAAACTTATTTATTTGTTTAGAATAATAGCATTGCTCAATCGTGCACAACATATTCTTATTCTAGACCTAGTAAAAAGTGAACGATGACTACCAAGACAAACTATGTCCTATGGTTAGCAGAAGAAAGTCATAGGGCCATAAGAAAACACACACACACAGACACACACACACACAAAATTTGTCTTTAAATGAAATTCACTGTTTTTTTTCCCCTATCATAACTTCAATCCTAGCTATTAAAATCCTAGTTTAAAACATGTACCTAATGAAAAGCTTGTGAAATATTAGCTTTTAGATGGCTGCAGAGTATTTGCTATTTTTAATTCACATATTTTCTAAACAAAAATGATCTCATCACTCTTCAAAAATTACAACCTTAGTCTACCCACACTACTCTGAGCAAAAAGAAAATAATTTAATTTTAACAAAATGTGATTTCAAAGTACAGTATTAAAATAAAGAGGAACATGAAACATTAATTGTTAGTTTCCCTCGAAGCTTCTCTTTTGTACTTGTTTATCTGCAAAATCAATTCCTACAATTAACTCTGACAAAATATGTTTGCAAAAATCAAATTATACCCTGCTAATAACTGCAGTAGAATTTTAATCCTTAAATAAGATAAGCTTAATAAACCAATACTTTTAAACAAAAGAATTGCTGATAAAAGTGGTTTGTCTGCTGAGGGACAGTTTTAGACTCAATGAACAACTGGTTGTGTTAGATCTTCGTTGTAATTCCTAAACCAGAGAAATGAAGCACATTTGTTAATTTCTAATTTTTTATTTTCTGACTAAGGTCGTGTAGACAAGGCTTCTTTTAAATGAGTTGAAACCATGATACACATACACGCAGTTTAAATCATACCACGATCTTGCTTCCCTGAAGGTCTTCTAAAAAAATTGAGTTCTCTGCAATAATAATGATTTCTGTGTTTTGTACCATCTAGACTGGAATGAAAATGGCCAGATAGCTATTGACACTTTCATTTCATATTGTTTATCATTTGCAATATATTTTGTGGTTGTGTTGTTGAGCAAAGGATAGACTTTGAAATATGGAGCTCTACTTTATGCTTCGGCACTAACTTTGCACAAGGTCAAAATGGATTTATCACTAATGAGAGACATCTCGAACTCTATAGACCACTGGGGCAAAGAAAAATAACTTTTAAAAACAACTTGGCCACCTATGATATGCTCATAAAAATCATAATGGGAGTCTGGATAATGTTTGGCAATTCTTTTTCAGTATTGATTGTTTTTTTTTTTTTTAAAGACCAGAGTTATATTCAACAATAGTTAACAGAAATCCAGTCACCAGGTATTCATTGAGTACCTCTGATACATTATGTGCTGGGGTTACAGCTGTGAGAAGGGAGTGGGCCGCTCCCTCACAGAGCTTCCAGTCTTTCTAGGAAAACAAGTAATTAAAATGAAAAGTAATAAAGCTCTAAGATCTCCTGGTGGTAGCACCTAACCCAGTCTTGCCTGAGTGGAGTTAATAACAGATGAAGGACATGGACAAGACAACCCAGACGTAGCAGCGTGACATTTAATCTGAAAACTAAACAGAATTTAGCCAGGTAAAGTAGTGTGTGAAAGGGACCCCAATAAAGGGAATAGGAGGTAAAGGTCTAGACTCTAGAGGCAAGAGAAAGCCTGGCTTTGGGTAAATGAAAGTACTTCACTATGGCTAGAGAAGGAGAGAGTGACAGAGACAAGAAACAAGAGGAAAGGTACATGCAGTGTCATTTATAAATAACCATGTAAATCTGTTTAAAGAGTTTGGGATATAACCTTAGGCAATAGCAGCTAGCAGAAAAAAAGTCTGCTCACCGGGGCACAGGATGTCACTGAAGAAAACGGCTCTTTCTCATCATTGATGGACTCTGCCCAGGATAGACCGACACATGATCCTCATCGTGTTTTCTCTCACTGCTAGCTGCCAAGAATCCATTCCAGAGGGAAAAAGAAATTAGAACATTTAAAGATTTTATAAATTGGAAACTAGCTGGTTAAAGCAGAAGTGGCACCTCCAGGTTATGCTGTCCAGTACAGAGCTGGCCTCTGGACAGTCTATCCTTTGTCCCAAATTAGCTTGCCCACACATAGGGCCACTGCTAGACCTTCCCACACCTTCAAACAAATTAGAAAAAGGTGTCTCCTATCTGAAGCCGCTCAGCACCTGGGTGCAAGGCTTGGCCAAGAGAATGGAGACTGGATTTCATCCCCGACTTGTAACTCCTCTGGTCCCCCCCAACCTTGAACCTGAATGACCTTAGGCAGAAGATCTGCACACAGAGACACACAGCTTGTCTTTTGTTTTGCCTTTATCTTTATATGTCCTAAAATTCCACTAATTAGGTGTTAATTTGGGAGAATAATTGTCCTCTAAAGACTTAAAGAACAATTAGGTGATGAAATGGGAGATAATTTATGCAAACGAATTCGATCATCTTGCTTCTCCCTAGTTGGAAATAGTGGAACTGAGGGAACAAGAGTCTGATTTGGAGATGAAGGCAAGTTGTTATTTTAAACCTTGATGGCTTTAGTGGGAGGGACAGAGAGAAGATGGAAATTTAGTATAATTATATGGAGTATTTTATTAAAAGGTAGTGAGGGTATGAGGCCTGGGAAAAGAAAGATTAAGCAGTCTTGAGGAGTGCTGAATGGAAAATGTGAAAGGGCTAAATACAAACTTCACTTGTTCTAAAAATGTTCCTGAGCTGACCCTGCCTCCAAGGGTCACGGTCCTTTCTTTCTAGAATGCAGCCTTCAGACTACTACTATTAATCCTACAGCTCAGGGACCTTGTGAGTTGCATTAATTAATTTATTTTTTTCCTTCTGGCTGACCTGAAGACCTAATCATCATGGCTAATATTGTTTCAATGGGTAGATGTGCTTGGAATTCCAAACCACCTTGCAAGTCCATGTGTCAACTTGGAGTTAACTTAAATAGAAATCAAGGAATATTCTTTTCTTAAAAGTGACTTCTGAGTGGTATGACTTAGCATTACATTTCAGTAGATCAAACAAAAACAAGGTAGCAGAAACACAAAATGGAAAAGTTGTGTAAGGCAAGTTGCCTGGCACCCAAATAAACTCAATTTCGTAAATTTAAGTATGTACTGATTAATGGTAGGGGGTCACAGGCACAGACACAGAGTTGATTACTTCCTACACAATTTCACTTTAACAGTATTACTGGAAGACAGTTGAAATTTACATTTTGATTAAAAAAAAAAGCCACTTGTGCTCTGGGTTTCCAGTGGAATTCAAGTTGACTCAGCTTCAGTGGGAGTCATACCAAGAAGTAGACACTGTGCCAGAGGCTAAGTGTGTATCACCTCATTTAATCATTACAATAACTCTTTATGGTAAAGATTACATTCTTCATTAGTCAAATGTGGAAACTGAAGCACAAATCTAGGGTCACTCAGCTAGTAGGGGATGGATATGAATTCTGTTTTATGTAGCTCCATAAACCTTGCTTTTTGTAATGTACAATTTTTCTTTTTCTTTTTTTCTCAATAATTCCTAGATGCTTACATATGCCAGATGTAGTGTGCTCCCACTTAATCCTCACAACAGAACTCTGTTTATTTACACTTTATAAATTAAGAAACTGAGGTTCAGTAATGTTATGTATATTCCCAAGGTCATACAATGGGTATGTGGCAGATCATATCAAAAATTTTAAACTAAATTTTAAAAATCCAACTTCAGTTCTTCTACTCCCCAAAAGATTCCTCTTTCAAGATGTTCTGTCCTGAACTCATTGAAACACAGTTATGCCACGTAAGAAAAAATTGGTGCTCTGATGCTTTCAAAACCTACCTGTCTTTTGACCTCCCTCTCAAAATCAGGTTCTCTCTACACTGGTAGAAAAATAATCTCATATATTAATCCAAGCTATATTGATGGCTGAATAGTGAGTTCATTTATTACAGCTTTCCTTGCATGTTTCCTAGGACACAGCAGAAGACAGAGAGTTCCAACCCACTAGAATGACCCTCTCTTGTTGGAATATTAGATACTGAGGCAGAGCTGTCAAGGAGTTATACACTTGTGCGAACATTCGCTTATCACACTCCTAAAATCATATGATAAGTAAATAAACCCAGGATATGCATGGATATTATGATGGAAGATTCCTATGGTATGTATTCACATTAATAAATATATAATATGACTTAAAACAGCACAACAGAGCAAGGTCTCATGACCCTGCAACAGATCTGGAACACTCCTTGGTTCTAAATTTCTTCTCTTTATCATAAGAGGATGGAAACTCTCTTTGCTACAGTCAGGAAAATCTCACACACAGGTGATAATCTGAGAGAAAAGATATGAAAAACATGTTGAGCAGGGGGGCAGTCCTGGATTATAGTATTTTTTCTATTTCACATATTTGAAAACCTAACACTAAATACTATATAAAGAAGGTGTAGTGATTTTCCCCATTAAATTAAAAGACTATAGACAATCAGCAGAAAAAATTGAAAGAAAAAATAAAAAACCCACACTACATTGGGAGAAGCAATACTTACTCAATTTCTTAGATTGCCTCTCCAATCAAGTTAATGATATTTTCTTCTTGTCTACTAGCTTAATAAAATATTGGCCTACAAATCTGGGGATGGGAAAGTGTTAAGGCTTCACACTTAGCTGAATTGTGACCTCAAATTTTGTCCTTGAGTTGCTTCTCCTTCTAGGTCTTACATCTCTGCTCTTCTACACGTGAGGTTTATTCTTAGGTTTACCACATGACATGGCTGAGATGATGACCAGAAGCTTCAGGCTGATAGCCTACCAGCTTAGCAAACACCAATTGGAAAAGAGTGGTACTTTCTCTAGAAACTCAAGCCAAATTCCTCAGATTTACACTGATTTGCTTGGTTTTTGCCATATGCCTCTCCCTGAAAATCACTGTGGCTAATGGAAAGTGGATGCCCTGATGGCCATACCTGGCTCATTTTGGACCCCAACTGGTAAGGGTGGTGTCAACCTGAGTAGAACTACAGGGACTGATAAAGGAAGAAAGTGGTTCCCCAAAGAAAGGCTAGACAGACCAAAAGAAAAAATAAACTACCACAAGTGTTCTTTCAAAAGATTGGATAGATTGACTCATTGAAAAATCCTTTTAATACAAAGGAAAAATAAAACATAAAATGAATTAGAAAACATTAAAAAAAATATGTATCAAAGGCATAGCTGTTGATTGAGATATGATTAAGGTGTCTTTGATAGTGTGCAAAGAATTATAGGTAGACCAACAAAAAACAAAGAACACCTTTTTCTTTGAAGTACATTTAATAAGTGTCAGATTGTGTTGTATCCAAAGTTGGCAAGAGAGAATGTTGACTGGGCAACCTTTGATTAATTATGCAGTGACAGCACAGTCATGAGTCGGAAGGAACTAAGCAATGTTCCCTAGGTTTGTGTGACCCTGTGGTTCTTACTTTAGAGTCCATAACACCAGAAGAGAAGCATGTGTCCAGAGAGAATTTTTAAACAGATAGAAGGAGATTCAACATATGGAACTCATTCAATAGGTTAAATCATTTCCAAGAACCAGAATATGCCCCCCTCTTCACTTCTAACTGGCTACCTCCTTCTTCTTCAACTATAACCTGCGCTGACCACCTGTCTTGAAAAAGCAAGGGACTAGAGGATGGGTTGGCCCAGCTGATGCACTGGCAGTTAACATTGACTCTGGAGCAGAGTGAAAATGGGGACTACAGTTGAATTGCAGACAAAAACAAGCTTACAAGGAACACTGAGAAGAGTTAAACACAAGAAACAAGTAGAGGGCACCAACCAGATCTGAAGCATTGGCTCACCAACAAACGGCAGACAAGAGAGGCAGGGTGGATTTAGGGAGAAAATCCTGAAAAGATCTGAGCGCATGGAGCCTGAGGAGAGAAACCCTTTTATTGACATCCCATCGCCTATGCTCACCAGCTTTGTTGAACACTGAGTCAATTGTGTCCTCCGGGAGGCTCTCCCAACCCACTGCCCACACAGACACACCAGTGTCCTTGATTGTAGTTTCACCCACACTATAGGTGGTCAGGAAAGAAAGATCCTCAAAGCAAAATTAGAGTGTTGTAACCATAAGAAAAAAGAACATACACACATACATAAATCCCCACAAAAACATATGTCTCAGACTGTTTTGCTTACCACAGGCAGAAAATGGGTTGCATTTTGAAAGAATGAGTAACATTTCTCATCTTCTAGATATAGCTCAGTATTTATGAAACCCCATATAATGTGCAATGGATTATGTGCAGTGATGGAACTTCTGTCATTGCACATTTTGATGTACAGTTATTTCCCCAAAACAGAAAAAAACCTCAAGTGCCATCAAGAGGTATTTTGCTTTGTTTCCTAAGGCCCTCTCTCCTTCTGGGGTCACCACCTGTACATCCAAATATTACTACCCAATTGAGAGGAATATAAATAACTCATTCCACCAGGAACAGAGTCAGAAAACAAGCCAAGAATAGAAAACCGAAATCATTAGTGCAAGGGCATCTCAGCCAAATAAAGAGCAGTAAGATGTATAACAGTTAAGGGAGAAACAGCATCAGTAGCTTGGTTTTAAAAGAGAAAATTAGGAAATAACTAGACTTTTTACTAAGTGCAACAAATCCTGCTAGTAATAGTAAAACCTGATTTGTAAGGTACTCAGAGACTTAACAAGTTTTTTCTAAAATACAAGAGATGCTCAGAGATGACAACCAAGTATAAGGGCAGCATCAATAGGGAAAAATGGTACCCATGGAGAGAGCATAACAAATTAAGCCCCAAGGGATTTTAAGATAGTGTGAGAAGGAACCTAGCTCTCTAAACCACTGAACAATAGAACTACCTTGGGACCAATGACCAATGAATAAACTAACTCAAAAATATGTACTTGTTTTTAAAGGTCTCTGCAATTAAATGTATATTTTTAATTGAACTATTAACCTAAATTTCATGAGCACCTTACTCACTTTGTTTTCCTTCTGTTATTTTTAACTGAAATTATTTCCATAAAAGTTCCAAATTAAGAACCATAAGTTCATATTCTCTGAGGCAAAAATACCTGACTCAAATGGGACCTGAAGGTAGATGGACCTCACTCTTTACCTGGTTACTATCTGGTCCGCAGGGAGGAAGAACCTGTAGCTCCCATTTAGCTCATTCACTCTTACTTACTACATAGAGATATAGAGGGAAAAGAGAACAACAGAATTATTCCGGGATAATTACTACGACTACTACTATTAATAATAAATAATAGAGTGGGCTGAATTTGTCAGACTACATAGATATGACTACCCAGACTAAGTTTTCTATTTAGTTGAAAACCCATGCTAAGAAATAAGCAAATGGGTGACTGAAACTCTATCCCTATTGACAGCTGTCAGTGCTGATGTGTCTAAAATTCCTTTCCAAATAGGTTTTCTCTACCTTGTCAAAGGCAAATGGTATGAGTGTGAAGGAAAGAGTAAGCAGATCAAGGGCAGAATTATGGGGGTGGGGAACGTCCTAGAAACTTCTTCTTGAGACCCAGCAGTGCAGAACTTCTCGGCCCTTTGTCAGTTGAGAAACTAAGGTTCTCACTGCTTAGCTGGTGTGAAAGGTGAGCAGACTGATGAATGTGGAGATGTTCTGATTTACAAGGTAGATGCGTCAGGAACACAAGCTTCATGCCCTATGCACTTCTGCTTCCAAAGGAGCTTTGGAAAGTCAGCTAATCTACATTTCTCCATTTACAAAAAAAGTAGTATTTACCTCCCCATCTACCTCAAAGACATCTTCTGAGAAATAACCAACAAATTTCCCACCATGCCCTTCTCAAATGAAATGTGATAAAAACACTAGTAAGGCTAGTAAGACTAAAACTAACTTTTTCTTTTTTTGGAAACTGTTTCTCTGTGCTATTGAAAAATAGAGCTACAGCTAGTCCTAAATTTAACTTAATTATTAAAGTATAAGGAAGTTCCAAGTTCTAAATATATTAATAAAGTTTAACAACTTTAAATATTAAAATTTGACATTTAATTTGCAATTCTACATGGCAAAGCACTTCATAATATCCTTGTGCTTCTTCAGCCTTTTATTAATGTGAGTTGTAGAAACAAACTGTAAGTACCATATTGAAACTTATTTATTTGTTTAGAATAATAGCATTGCTCAATCGTG
Organism: Physeter macrocephalus; assembly: GCF_002837175.3. Taxonomy (NCBI): domain Eukaryota; kingdom Metazoa; phylum Chordata; class Mammalia; order Artiodactyla; family Physeteridae; genus Physeter; species Physeter macrocephalus. Next base: position 28,308,175 of record NC_041228.1, on the reverse strand, counting down.
CACAACATATTCTTATTCTAGACCTAGTAAAAAGTGAACGATGACTACCAAGACAAACTATGTCCTATGGTTAGCAGAAGAAAGTCATAGGGCCATAAGAAAACACACACACACAGACACACACACACACAAAATTTGTCTTTAAATGAAATTCACTGTTTTTTTTCCCCTATCATAACTTCAATCCTAGCTATTAAAATCCTAGTTTAAAACATGTACCTAATGAAAAGCTTGTGAAATATTAGCTTTTAGATGGCTGCAGAGTATTTGCTATTTTTAATTCACATATTTTCTAAACAAAAATGATCTCATCACTCTTCAAAAATTACAACCTTAGTCTACCCACACTACTCTGAGCAAAAAGAAAATAATTTAATTTTAACAAAATGTGATTTCAAAGTACAGTATTAAAATAAAGAGGAACATGAAACATTAATTGTTAGTTTCCCTCGAAGCTTCTCTTTTGTACTTGTTTATCTGCAAAATCAATTCCTACAATTAACTCTGACAAAATATGTTTGCAAAAATCAAATTATACCCTGCTAATAACTGCAGTAGAATTTTAATCCTTAAATAAGATAAGCTTAATAAACCAATACTTTTAAACAAAAGAATTGCTGATAAAAGTGGTTTGTCTGCTGAGGGACAGTTTTAGACTCAATGAACAACTGGTTGTGTTAGATCTTCGTTATAATTCCTAAACCAGAGAAATGAAGCACATTTGTTAATTTCTAATTTTTTATTTTCTGACTAAGGTCGTGTAGACAAGGCTTCTTTTAAATGAGTTGAAACCATGATACACATACACGCAGTTTAAATCATACCACGATCTTGCTTCCCTGAAGGTCTTCTAAAAAAATTGAGTTCTCTGCAATAATAATGATTTCTGTGTTTTGTACCATCTAGACTGGAATGAAAATGGCCAGATAGCTATTGACACTTTCATTTCATATAGTTTATCATTTGCAATATATTTTGTGGTTGTGTTGTTGAGCAAAGGATAGACTTTGAAATATGGAGCTCTACTTTATGCTTCGGCACTAACTTTGCACAAGGTCAAAATGGATTTATCACTAATGAGAGACATCTCGAACTCTATAGACCACTGGGGCAAAGAAAAATAACTTTTAAAAACAACTTGGCCACCTATGATATGCTCATAAAAATCATAATGGGAGTCTGGATAATGTTTGGCAATTCTTTTTCAGTATTGATTGAGTTGTTTTTTTTTTTTTTAAAGACCAGAGTTATATTCAACAATAGTTAACAGAAATCCAGTCACAACTATTATGATTCACAATTCAAGTTTCAGGTATTTATCTCAAGTCACATTGTCAACTGTGAAATAAAAAGATAGTTAAGAAGCTTTTTTCATCAGTGCTGGAACATTTCTACCAAGAAAGGAATATATGCAGTGCATATATTTTCTCATAGTGTAAATAGTGTAAATCTAGTTTTTCTCATAGTGTAAATCTAGTTTACAAAACAGCTGATACAACAGCAGCCTCTCTCCCTCTCTCTCTCTCTCTCTCTCTCCCCACTTTCTCTCCCCCCACCCCCACCCCCCCCTGCCGTTTTCCCTTTTTTGACATTCAGTTCATGGATTTTCTATTGTTTGTTATTCTAATGACAGTCCACAAATCAATGAGCCAGTACTGATACAGTGCCATGTCCCAGACTGCATACGGGGCTGGGTTCATTTCCTCCATAATCCCATCAATGTGTTAGACAATTGCCATTGAGCTGCCATTTAAACTGCCCATATGCAGCAGTAAGCCAGGCAAACAGGATCTTAAAACAAGCAAGGAGAATCTCATGCTGGGAGATCAATGAGGACTTTGCCCTATGTTTAGGGATACCTTATCATTGAACTAAAAGGAGGAGGAGGAGACTAAAAGTAGGAAACAGCTAGAGCACAATGCAAAAAGTAAGTACCAAGAACCTATGTTTTATAGGATGCATACCACAAAGTGCCTCTCTCTTTCCTATAACTCTGAGCTACTGATTTCCTATCGTGCTATTTTTCAATTTAAAACATTGGACAGACAAAAAGTCAAATAAAGGTTTATAATAAAAAACAGAAATTCGCAGATAGTCTGCTAACTCTTCCTATTAAATCATATTTTAAAATTTCTGTTTCAGAAGTTTATCTACTACACAAAGAACTTAATGAATAATTAAGCAATAAAGGTTTGCCAGAAATGGTTTTTGGAAATGACTAGATTTTTAGGGGTTTTAATATAAAATGTGATGCTTTTGATTTCATGCTCTCTAGCAGAGAGCCCTCTGTTCTTATTGTACTATTCTGAAAAAGATATTATGCTATTTTTTAAGTGTTTTAAGATAGAGCAATTAAGTTAAAATTCCCCAATACCTTTTTTTTTCGCGGTACGTGGGCCTCTCACCACTGTGGTCTCTCCCCTTGCTGAGCCCAGGCTCTGGAGGCGCAGGCCCAGCGGCCATGGCTCACGGGCCTAGTCGCTCCGCGGCATGTGGGATCCTCCCGGACCGGGGCACGAACCCGTGTCCCCTGCATCGGCAGGCGGACTCTCAACCACTGTGCCACCAGGGAAGCCCCCACATTATTTTAAAGAATATACATGTAACAGATCTCTATGAGTTTAAATATTTTGAAGTCCTCAGACAACTTTGCTTCTTCTAGAGACTGAGTCCCAAAGTTTTAGAATAACATAATGCTGTGGGATTTTAGGAACAGGAATTACAACAGATTTGAAAAGATTGCAACAATACAAAGAAATTTCTGAAGGTTCAGTTCGAATTCTGTTTAATAATTGAAAGAGAAGAAAGGAGGCCCCGATTTGAAGCTAAATTGTATGTTTCTTGATCTTTAAATTTTGTCTCATTGAAGATTTCTTGATTCCTTTTTTGTTTTGTTTCCTGGATCCCCTTGGACATAGCCTATACTCTCTTTCTCAGAATAATATTTTTAAAAGAATAAAATAAAATAGGGTTTATAACTAAAAACTAATATATATATGGTAGGTAGAGGATAGATAGATTGATTCATGGCTAGAGACCACATACATGTTCCACTTTAAGTAAAATAAAATACCCAATACAATAAAATTTCCAAAGGCCTTATTAGGAACAAGGTGACCCCTAGGAGCAGGGGCAGATACAGCATCTATTGTATACTTTCCCGTAGCAGCTGACAGTGTCAGGTCAGAGTCAGGCATTGCTGGAACTGAGAAGCTCATTTCTTAATGTGCCACAATCCTTTTATAATAGTGGCTTTTACATCAAGTTAGAAAGAATGTAAATAAATAATCTATACCCTTAAAAGAAATTATTTACAGACCTCTGGGTCCCTCCTGGGTCCCATGCTGAGACTATATACCCAAATTGTATAGTGAACAAAGTCAGTTCAATCCTATTGCTGGAACAGCAAACAGCACCAGGAAAGTAATTTGTCCCATCACTCCTCAAGATAGGTCAAAGCCTTGATATATGGGACAATCTGTTGCTTACAGAATGACTGCAGCACTAGTTCTGTGTATAATATTTATTAATATTAGTTTAAAAGATAATTCCTCAGTTTAGAATATAAGATTTTATTTAAAGTGTTTCATATATTAACATTGATTTAAAGTAATCTAGAAAGAAGAATTTAAAGATATAAATCTTAGGGAACCAGTAAATCTAAGGTGTAGAAATATTCCTAATTTACATGCAATCTGGCCATCCATCCTATGTTTGAATTTACAATACACTATCTCATTATTATTTATAATAATATATAATCATCCCATTATTAACTATAATAATAATGATAAATACTATATATTACTGCTATCACCATCACCGCCATCATTTTTACCATTAATTTTTATGAGCACTATGTACCAGTATTCTACACCATCACATCTGCTATGCTAAAAATTCAGTCCTGTCATTCAAGTTCTAGAATGATGGGAACTCAGTACCTCCAGAGGCAGATGATTCTTTGTATAATCTTACTGTTGGAGATTTTTGATTAAAAGTTCAAAACTAAACTATAAATAAAATCTAAGTTCAGTCCTTCAAAATGTACTCTGAAGCAGAATATAAGAAAAAAATTAATTCTATTTGAAAATAAAGGAAATTGCACATTCTTTCTTGATCCACAGCTCATTTACTTCGGTTTAATGTCCAATATTTGTTTTTGAAGCCATTTAAAAGCTAACCCCTTGTAATGATAGAACAGAACACATAATGCAAAATAATATGACAGTCAGGGGTTCTGTAGACTTATTTTCTAGGAAAACTCCCATATTGAAAACACGCAGACTTTCACATGGCATTAAATCAGTCATAACACTCAAAAAACAATCACTGTTGCAACACATACCTCAAGATTAAAAGCGCTTATCTATTTTTATGGTTGTCAAGGAAACCTTTCCCTGATTTTCTAATGAAATACATTGCATGAGAGACAAATAGAATAAACACCAAAGTATGAAATAAAATCCATACTTTAAAAAATGTGTTTTTAAAATATTCATGAAAAATTTAAAGAAATTAATGTTTTAACTTTAAACTCTCTCATATAAAGCATTAAAAAATCAGAATAACAACTTTAAAACTGGTATTCAGAATCTCATAACACTCTTCACTAAGTAAAGCTAATGGAATTTTAAAGCCTAAAAACTTAAGTTCTCAACCACAATTATTTACACTGTCTTAAACACTAAGAGAATACAAATGAAGTTGGAGGTAATTATGCCTGTAACTATTTTAAACTAAAATAGAAAAGATAGAGCTATACAACTGGCAGATCAAAATAATATTAGAGAAAGTTTGTGTTTTTAAAGACTATTTGTGTAGTCAATATGGAGAAATGATGGTGACGTTTTAAGTGAGATTATGCAGGGTTATGCAGATTCAAACTGGTGAAAGAATTTTTCTCAAAAGGTATTAATTTAAAGATGGATAAAATACCATAGAGTATAACTCTATATAAATGCTCAGAAAGAAACAACTGCATGCGGTTGCATGGAAAATACCTCGGGCTGAAATTAATCAACTTGAACTTGAACTGTGAGAGGCGAACAGGTAGCAAATCTTTATTGTTTCTGTCTGCACTCCCAGGTACTAACCAAAGGGTCTGAAAAACCATAGGTGCTCAATAAATTTTGGTAAATGAATTCATCTGAGCTCAACCACTGAAAAAAAAGTTATTGTAAAAGTTTCTTCACGTTCTAGCTTCAAGTTTTCATCTATAAATTATTGATGTTGGACTAAATGATTCCTTCCAAGCTTACCAATCTGTCATTCTTACCAATCTGTAATTGTCACCCAGTTACTTAAATCACCAACCTGACTTTCCTTATTCCTCAGCCCTCACATCCAATCTGTGACCCAGATAGGTAAATCCTACTACCTAATATCACAAGAATCCATCCATTTTTCTCCAATGCCACTGTTGTCATACTAATCTAAGCTTCCATACTCTCATTTCTGAATAATAACTTGCCCTATTGCCTCCCTCCATTCCACTGTCTACTGGCAGTCAGAGTGATTGGTTAAGATAAAGATTCAATCATACATCACTCATATTTATTTATGTATTTATTATTTTTTTATTTTTGGCTGCGTTGGGTCTTCGTTGCTGCGCACGGGCTTTCTCTAGTTGCAGCAAGCAGGGGCTACTCTTCGTTTTGGTGTGTAGGCTTCATTGCGGTGGCCTCTCTTGTTGCGGAGCACGGGCTGTAGGTGTGCGGGCTTCAGTAGTTCTGGCACAGGTGCTCAGCAGTTGTGGCTCGCGTGTCCAGAGCACAGGCTCAGTAGCTGCGGCACACGGGCTTAGTTGCTCCGCAGCATGTGGGATCCTCCCAGACCAGGGCTCAAACCCGCGTCCCCTGCATCGGCAGACAGATTCCCAACCACTGCACCACCAGGGAAGTCCCCATCACTCATATTTAAACTCTTTCCTTGGCTTCTCATTGACCTTTGTTTAAGGATCTGAAACCTAAACGTCTCATAGGAAGCCCATTATAATCTGGACCCTTTCTCTACCTCTTGCTTCTTTTCTTGTGACTCTTCCCTTCAACTTTTTAGTGCTCTGGCACACTGTATTTTCTCCATGCGTGCAATGTATTATATTTTCTTCCTCTTCCACAAGTCTTTCTTAGACACTATTTCTTCTGCCTGACACCCTCTTGCCTTCCCCTAGGTCTTAGACTTATAAAATCACATTCATCTTTTAGGTCTTATCTTTTTACCACTTAAACTAGGTTAGGTTCCCATAATATCCATTTGTTTTCAACAGTATATTTCTGTTTTCGCAAGGCTCATTATACGTCTATACATTCTGAACATTTTCCTTACAAAGTCTTAAAATGTATGAAATCAGGAACCATATCTACGTTGTTTAAAACTGAATCCTAAGATTCTAGAACAGGTCCTGTGGTTTAGTAATTATTCAATTAATTTTTATCAATCAGACTCTGTGTCTTCTAAATTAGTGTTTTCTCTATAGGCACTGAATAAGGTCACCAAAAGCCCACCAATAAGGTAAAAAAGAAAAGAACCATTTAGCACACCCCCTGGTTTCCTCTCCAATTCCATTTCCCTTCTTCTTTACTAACCAGGTCCAGAATTAGTACAGGGCAACCATGTGTACCTAACTCACAGTCCATCATTTCCCAGCCTTGCTTCTAGCTATTAGGAGCCATTAAGTTCTAGTTACTAAGATGTTCCCTAGGGGGTTCCTTTTCCCAAATTAACTCCCCTGAGGAAAAACCCTTTTCACTTTGCCCTTTGTAATTCTCATTCTTCGGGGCTGAGTAAGAAGGTAACGCCTGGAAGTAAAGCTGCCATCTTTCCGGAATGAAAGCTGCATAGTAATTGTGATAGAACACTCTTTCAGCAAATCAGCATTTAGAAGTTTATGTTGTACATCTTTATGCTTGGAAGTTGCATTTAAACTTTGTTAAAGGAAAGGGAAAAAGAACAGAAGACATCTAGACAACAAGGAAAACTAAAATCAATAAGCTACAATACAGCTATCTACAATGTGATCCAATGTTCCCCTCAGGAAAAGGACAAATAAAACTCTGAGTGATAGCTCCTCAAGAAAGAATTACATTTCTGCCAAAATACTGCTGAGATTACACATGGGACCCCCAGTAGTTGTAGTTTATAAAGAACCTAGTGTTACTTTGTGGTTAGAGCACAAGGTAAGGCTCGAGAAAGATGTTATTTCAGATTCTCCAAGTCACAGGATTTCATTATGACCTTGACCAAGTTATACAACCTTTCTTTCTTTTCTCCTGCACCTACAAAAAAAAGAGAAATGTTTTTAAACTGCTCTATCCTGAGCTAATATTTAATAGACAATAAATGTGTGACAAGTTTGATATATGCTAAACTTTCCTTAGGTTTCTTTTTTTTAATTGAAGTAAAGTTGATTTACAATATTATATTAGTTTCAGGTGTACAACATAATGATTCAATATTTTTATAGATTATATTCCATTTAAAATCATTACCAAACAATGGCTATTTTTCCCTGTGCTCTACAACATATCTTTGTTGTTCACCTATTTTACATATCTTAGGTTTCAAATACCAGTTGTATTGCATCAACTCGCTATACAGTAAAGTCCTGGGCAGGAGACAAAATTCTATTGAGTTCCATTTAACAGGCCTGTCTTTTCTAGATGGTGTCAATTTTTAGCCTTGCACAACTATGACAGTGTCCCTGGGCTGTCTTTCCATATTCTCTTTATCTTGGTCTCATGGATAATAATTATGATGACCTTAACTGTCACCAGAAGTAAGAAAAGAGAACTACTCCTTTGTTTGCTATAGGCCTGTGTGTCTCAGCTTTTTAAATTTGTTTCTGTGTGCGTATTTCCACATTTATTCAATACGAAGGAGTCACTCAGCTGGTCTCTCTCAATAGCAATATCAGAATTTACTCTCTTAAAGAACATAAATATCTCTGAGGAAAAGCAGACCTATCCTTTGAGATTCAAGCATTCCAGGAAGAGGAAAAGAGTTCTTTCAACCATGATTTAAAAGTGAAGAGAGAGAGACATAGAAGGCAGAGAATGGAAATTCCTCCTTATATTCAGGAAAAAACGCATACGCCCTTTTTGGCCAACTGCATCATTGTCGAAGTTCTGCCGCTTTTCATGTGCTGTAAAGGCCAGTCCGATCTACCTCTTGAAATCTGTTTCCTGCAATTCTGCCTTGCTTTCAAATCCTCTTCGTTGCCTTACCTCAATATATTTTTGGACGATAGTTATCATTTAGAACTCTGCAGGTTTGTGAGTTGCAGTGCCCCTGAGCTCCATTTTTCAGCTCGCTTTGTTGTGAGCTGGCCGCAAAACCGCAGGATGGCTTCAGGCCCTATTCTGGTTCCGGGGCGGCAGGCTGAGCCTTTGGTGAATTCTCCTTCCTGATGGGAAATTAGAGTGACATGTGCCTGTCCACACACCTACAGCTAGTCTCTCATTGGTTCCCCCACTTCCCGTTCATCCTCCGGACAAATTGCAAAGTGTGCCAAACAGGAGGTTAAATGTGCTGATTCTCCAAGTGGGGAGATTGTTAGTAAACGGCTGCAATGGCGATCCCGAGCACCAGGAGATGAAAAACGAGGTGCGTTGTAGAAACCTTTCCTGATCACACGGTCTACCATCCTCTGGGTCTCCCATGCATCTTTTAGCTGTAAGAAGATTCCCTTGAACCTGGTGAGTTGTGACCCTTGGAATGCGTAGCACGCAGTATTACTTTAAAGGGTCTGCATTTGCTGACCCAACCTCACCAATCCTCTCATCCCCAAGAGTGTCCAGCCTTATGTCTCATCCAGCTGTGGCTGTAGATGTGGTCAGTCCAGGTTGCATCACTGACCCTGAATGAATTTTGTAAGAATTTCTCTCTTTTACTGTCTTTGTGTTTGAAATTTATTTTTATAATGGGGTGTAGCTGATTTTCACTGCTGTGTTTATGCCGCTTTACACACACTTGATTCACTTTCAGAGAGATATCCATACATAGGTTTTAAGATTCTTCCTAGTCAGATATACTCTTCTGCGGTGAATAGGGGATGCAGAGTCCAGTTCAATGAGCAAGGAGTAGGTCTTGTCTATTACATATTTGGTGTAAGGAATGGTATCTGTGCTCATTTCAAACTCTTGTTTTATGCATAACACCACCTCACCTTTCCCCTGAAGCAGGCATAAGTGTGTTTTCTAAATGTGTGACTCTGTTCTGTTTTGAAATTCAGTTCATGGGTAGCCATGTTTACATTCCCTCTATAAGTGATATCTTATGATAATTTTCTTTTTCTGTGTGACTTATTTCACTTCGAATCATCATACCTAAATCCACTCATTATGCTGCTACTAGCCTTATGACATTGATTTCATGGCTGAGTGATATTCCATTGTTTAAACTGCTCTATCCTGAGCTAATATTTAATAGACAATAAATGTGTGACAAGTTTGATATATGCTAAACTTTCCTTAGGTTTCTTTTTTTTAATTGAAGTAAAGTTGATTTACAATATTATATTAGTTTCAGGTGTACAACATAATGATTCAATATTTTTATAGATTATATTCCATTTAAAATCATTACCAAACAATGGCTATTTTTCCCTGTGCTCTACAACATATCTTTGTTGTTCACCTATTTTACATATCTTAGGTTTCAAATACCAGTTGTATTGCATCAACTCGCTATACAGTAAAGTCCTGGGCAGGAGACAAAATTCTATTGAGTTCCATTTAACAGGCCTGTCTTTTCTAGATGGTGTCAATTTTTAGCCTTGCACAACTATGACAGTGTCCCTGGGCTGTCTTTCCATATTCTCTTTATCTTGGTCTCATGGATAATAATTATGATGACCTTAACTGTCACCAGAAGTAAGAAAAGAGAACTACTCCTTTGTTTGCTATAGGCCTGTGTGTCTCAGCTTTTTAAATTTGTTTCTGTGTGCGTATTTCCACATTTATTCAATACGAAGGAGTCACTCAGCTGGTCTCTCTCAATAGCAATATCAGAATTTACTCTCTTAAAGAACATAAATATCTCTGAGGAAAAGCAGACCTATCCTTTGAGATTCAAGCATTCCAGGAAGAGGAAAAGAGTTCTTTCAACCATGATTTAAAAGTGAAGAGAGAGAGACATAGAAGGCAGAGAATGGAAATTCCTCCTATGTATATTGGTGAAGGTATTTTTAAAAACTTAATGGGACTCCATAAGAAAAAAAAATACTTCATAGAGGAAAATTCTCCTAAGCTGAAGAAAGTCCTGAATTTGAAAAATAAAAATTAGTTTTATAAAATTCAACTCTCAGTGATACATGGGAGATCACAGTAAAAGTAAAAAATATGCAAAAGGTGATGTTACATGAAAAAAACAAAGTGAGGAAAAGTGCATGTGTAGTATAAGTTATCTAAGAAAGGTTTTGGGGAGATAATATATACACACACATATACACACATATACGTATATATTATACACATATAAACACATGTTATTCACACATGATTTTATTTTTTTAAATGGAAGAAAAACAAAATTATTTTATTAATGTTTATTGTAAAAGGAAGACAATAACATCAACAAGGAGAGATGCTAGTTATGTTGAATTTAGCTTGAAACCATTCAATAGGATACATAACTATTTTTAAAATTACATAAATTTTTGAAATTCCTAAAAATAAAAAGGAAATTAAACAAATGAACATAATTGTCTAACCATTTAGTGGCATAACTTCACAGAGGTGAACAATTCCAAATGACTTTGAAAGTCACACACTGAACTGTACATCCCTAGCAGGATATAAGCAAAGGACTAATATAATTGAGAAAAAAATTCAAGCTTTTTTCTGGTGGTCATATTCATGGGGTGGTGTCATTATTGTTATTCTGAGATTTTTGTGTGTATATTTTGGGGTAAATCAAGTGAGTAATCAGTGAGACATAAATTTCTGGCCCAAGAGAAAGGAGACAGATGAGATTGTTAGTAAGATTGATGACATTAAGGGAAAACCTTCTGGTCCGGAATTTAAATAGAAAGTGTCGGTATAAACTGAAGATAACTTTTTTATTGAAGTATACTCGATTTACAATGTTGTGTTACATTGTGTTTTTTCCTGAATATATTCAGGAAAAAACGCATACGCCCTTTTTGGCCAACTGCATCATTGTCGAAGTTCTGCCGCTTTTCATGTGCTGTAAAGGCCAGTCCGATCTACCTCTTGAAATCTGTTTCCTGCAATTCTGCCTTGCTTTCAAATCCTCTTCGTTGCCTTACCTCAATATATTTTTGGACG
>NC_041228.1:28288105-28295865 GCF_002837175.3 Physeter macrocephalus | reverse complement strand
TTCATGGGTAGCCATGTTTACATTCCCTCTATAAGTGATATCTTATGATAATTTTCTTTTTCTGTGTGACTTATTTCACTTCGAATCATCATACCTAAATCCACTCATTATGCTGCTACTAGCCTTATGACATTGATTTCATGGCTGAGTGATATTCCATTGTACATAATTACCCCAACTTGTGTATCCATTTTTCTCTTTCCTGGGATATTGAAGGTGTACCGAACTCGAGGTTCTTGTAAACAGAGCAGCCCTAAGCTTTGGGGTGCCTGTGTCTTGTTGATTTTTAGTCTTCCCAAGATATACGCCCATGAGTGGAAGTGCGCTATGCTCTGTAGCTCTGTTTTTTAGATATTTTAGGAAACACCATACACTTCTCCAGGGTGGCTGTCGGCCATTTACATCCCGCCCATCAGCATAAGAAGGCTCCCTGTTCTCCATGGCCTGTGCTGCATTTCTGGATTTTATACTTTTTTCGGATGGCCCTTTTGAGCGGTGGGAAGTGAGACTTCTTTGTAGTGCAGATTTGCATTGCCCACTGGCCTGGTTGGCCAAAAAGGGCGTATGCGTTTTTTCCTGAATATATTCAGGAAAAAACGCATACGCCCTTTTTGGCCAAGTGCATCATTGTGGAAGTTCTGCCGCTTTTCATCTGTTTTCAGGGCGATTCCAATCTGCCCCTTGAAATCTGTTTCCTGCAATTCTGCATTGCTTTCCCACCCTCTTGGCTGCCTTACCTCAATGTATTTTGGGACGGTAGTTGTCACTGGTAACTCTGCAGGTTTGTGAGTTGCAGTGCCCCTGAGCTCCATTTTTCAGCTCGCTTTTTTGTGAGCTGGCCGCAAAACCGCAGGATGGCTTCAGGCCCTATTGTGGTTCCTGGGCGGCAGGCTGAGCCTTTGTTTAATTCTTCTTCGTGATGGGAAATTAGAGTGACATGTGCCTGTCCAAACACCTACAGCTAGTCTCTCATTGGTTCCCCCACTTCCCGTTAATCCTCCAGACAAATTGCAGACTGTACGAAACAGGAATTTAAAGGCGCTGATTCTCCAAGTGGGGAGATTGTTAGTAAAGCAGCTGGAATGGCGAACCCCAGCACCAGGAGATGAAAAATGAGATGCGTTGTAGAAACCTTTCCTGATCACACGGTCTACCATCCTCTGGGTCTCCCATGCATCTTTTAGCTGTAAGAAGATTCCCTTGAACCTGGTGAGTTGTGACCCTTGGAATGCATAGCACGCAGTATTACTTTAAAGGGTCTGCATTTGCTGACCCAACCTCACCAATCCTCTCAGCCCCAAGAGTGTCCAGCCTTATGTCTTATCCTGCTGTGTGTGTAGATGTGTTCAATCCATGTTGCATCATAGCCCCTGAGCAAAAGTTATAAGAATTTGTATGTCTGTCACTGTCTTTTATTATTATTTTTATTTATTATTATATTGGTTACAGCTGATTTTCAATGGTGTTTCTTGCTGCTGTACATCCACTTGATTCACGTACAGAGAGACATCAATAAATTCTTTTTCAGGTTCTTACCAGTCGTATATAATTTTTTCCGGTGACTTGAGTGTGCTGAGTGCAGTTCTTTGAGGTACCGTGTAGGCCTTGTCTATTATCAGTTTGGTATTTGGAACGGTATCTTTGCTAATTTCAACCTCCTGGATAATGCCTCACCCCTCCTCACCTTTCCCCTTTAGCAGCCTTATGTGTGTTTTCTACATATTTGACTATGTTTCTGTTTTGTAATTTATTTCATGTGTAGCCATTTTTGATTCTACCTTTAAGTTATATCTTATGATATGTGTCTTTTTCTTTCTGACTTATGTTACTTAGAATGATCGTACGTACCTCCTACTGAGTTGATGCAACAGGCCTTATTTCATTGATTTCCTGGCTGACTTATATTCCACTCTACATAAGTACCACATCTCTTTTATCCATTTTATCCTTCCAGGTAAATTTAGGCTGTATCCAAGTCGAGGGTCTTTTAAACAGAGAAGCGGTAAAGGTTGCGGTGCCTGTGTCCTGTTGATTTTTGTTTTTCCCAAGATATACGCCCATGAGTGCAAGTGCCCTATGCTCTGTAGCTCATTTGTTTAGATGTTTTAGTAAATACAATACACTTCTTCAGAGTGGCCATTGGCAATTTACATTTCCACTATCAGCCTCACAGGGCTCCCTTCCCTCTCTCCCTGTCCTGCATGTTTACACTTTATGAGGATGGCTCTCCTGACTGATGCGAAGTGATACATTTTGTAGTATTGATTTGCAATGCCCACCTGTTTGGTTGGCTAAAAAGGGTGTATGCCCTTTTCTTGAATATATTCAGGAAAAAAGCATACGCCCTTTTTGGCCAACTGCACCGTTGGCGATGTTCAGCCGCTTTTTTGTGCTTTCATGGCGAGTCCTTTCTACCTCTTCAAATCCCTTTCCTGCCATTCTTCCTTGCTTACAAGTCCTTTTTGGTGACTTACCTCAAGACATATTTCGATGATAGATATTTTCAACTCTGCAGTTTTGTGAATTTTAGTGACCCTGAGTTCCATTTTTCAACTTGTGGTTTTGGGAACTGGCCACAAAACACCGGGATTTCCTCAAGCCCTATTCAATGATAGATATTTTCAACTCTGCAGTTTCGTGAATTTTAGTGATCCTGAGTTCCATTTTTCAACTTGTGTTTTTGGGAAGTGGCCACAAAACAGTGGGATTTCCTCAAGCCGTATTCTTTTTCCATGGGCAGTCTTAGCCTTTGGTCAATTCTTTGGTCTTCCTGATTGGAAATTAGAGTGACATGTGCCTGTCCGAACACCTAGGACTTTTCTCTCATTGTTTCTCATCCTTCCGTTTCATCCTCTGGACAAATTCCAAACTGTGTGCAACAGGATGTTGAAGGTGCTGACATCCCCAAGTGGGGAGATTGTTAGGAAAGACGCTGGAGGGGTGAACCCGACTACCAGGAGATGAGGAGATGAGATGCCTTTTCCAAACTGTTCCCGATCAAACGGTGTACCATCTTCTGGGTGTCACAGGCATGTTTTATCTGTAGGAAGGGTCCCGTGCATGTAAAGAGAACACCAGGGATTTTTCCAAATCATTGTCTCCCCGAACCCCAAACTGGGGAATTTTTACTCTACGGCTACACGTATGTTCTTTAAGGGCCTTGGGCAGTAGGCAGAGTCCGAACTTTAGATGATTGAAGTCTTCAGGGTCAGAAGCGCTCACCATCGTCCTCCCTTAGTTTACATTTTATCTGTCATTGATAGATGATGTCGATAAAAATATCTATTCCTTTTCAGATTATTTCCGCTTATAGGTTATTACAAAATATTGAGTGTAGTTCCCTGTGCTATACAGTAGTTCTGTGTTGATGATCTATTTTATACATAGCAGTGTGTATGTGTTAATCCCAAACTGTTAATTTATCCCTCCCCGCACCCTTCCCCTTTGGTAATAATAAATTATAAGATTTTATACTACTCAATTTATCCCTCCCTACACCTTTTCCCTTTGGTAATAATCAATTATAAGGTTTTATGCTTCTCAGAAATGGGGGAGCTGAAAGAGAGGTATCATTTTCAATGGAAAAGCATTCAAAACAATATTGAAGCTTCAGCCAAGATTATTAGATGTACATCCTTGGAAAGAAATCATTTCATTTCTCTAATGTTGACCTGACAAATAAGACAACGCCCTTCACTGAACTTGCTTATAATAAAGTGATGGAAATATCAAATGGAAGTGTTGGAAACATCTTATTTTACCCGAGCCTCATACACTGCTCTAGGTTAATTACAGTTTGGCTCACACATCTGTTCATTGAAGTTACAATGTTCTCAATTTCTGTCTCTGATCCTGCAGAGTGGGCCCCAACAAGGGTCCCCTGCCCCGTGTCATTAGAGCCAAGAGAATGAGACTGAGTTTGGTTCAGAAGCAAAGGAAACTTTATATTCTGATCAGAGAACGGAGAGGTGAGAGCGTGCGCTCCCCCGCGGGCTGTGGGCCGGGCTGCTGTGTAGGGATCCCGGCAGCGTCAGCGGGACGGAAGGGGCGGAGCTCTCGAGGGCCGGGTTGGCTGGAGCTCAGGTTCCATGTCGCGGAGTCTGGACGGGGCCCCGCGAGCTGAGGTGTCGGCCCAGCCATTTTGCACCAGGAAATAGGTTCTGAAGTGCCGGGTGTGGGACCTCTGCGTGTGGAAACCTGGGAGCAAGTGAAATTAGACAAAGCACAAAGGAATAAAGGTGAGACTTGATTTTATTGCCCAGATTCTATTTTTATCTCCCAGGAATTTTTAATGGGCTCTGCCGGTGACAAACCCCTACTCTGCCTTGTGCCCCATTCCTCATTGTTGGGGCGCTGAGGGTGCAGACCCCCCTTCTGTGACTGCTTCGTGCTGAGTTGGGAGTCCTCACACCCGGGGGGAGGGGCAGAACTTCTCCCCAGCAGCCTCCAGGTGACTGTCCCCAGGGCTCCTCCCTCACTGCTCGTCCGCCTGAGCCCCAGCATTTGAAGTGTTATAGATTCTAATGACCTTTAAGGGTGCAGGAAAGAGATGCGCAGAGACGCTGGGGGGGCCGGTTTTACCCCGCCCACATTTGTTCGGCCACCTTAGGCAGATGGTTTCTGCCAGCCTAGATGCTCTGACCAGTAGTCTGCGCTTTCTTCAATTAGGCCCATGAATTAACGTACAATCAGCACCAGGTGTCAGAGCCCTGCCGGCTCAACTCCCAGACAGCCCAGGGCCGGTGGTGATCCAGGCCCATGACGGCCACTGAGTCAACGGCCTTTTCAAGTAGCCAGGAGTCCAGCCGGTCTCATCGGCCGCCGTCACCGCGGTGTATGTAGGCTTTTCTATGGTGACAGCCTTATTTACGGTTCCCCCCGCCAAGCTTATTAGCTCCGCTCTGGGTGCAGTAAGTCCTGCAAGCAGTAGTCTGCTCTTCTGGGGCACGCTCTTGTTGTTTTCTGAGAGAAGATTCACGTCAAGTGATGGTCACACGAGTCGTCATGGGGACCCGTTGCCCCCGGTTGTCTCTCTGGAGGTTGGAGTTGGAGGGCTTCCTCACTCGAGGTCAGTGTGCCCGCGGAGCGACCCCTGCAATTTCAGGGCAAGATGGGTGGTTAGGATCACCACGTGGGGTCCTCTTCCCTTAGGAGGGAGCTGGCCTTGCGGGCTGCTGATTTCCAGGTTTTTAGATACCCCCAGTATCCTGGCCGGATGGGGCGGCGGGCCAAGCCCTTGGTGACCGTACTTTCTCCTACCTGGAGGGCATTCTTGCGTTGTTCCATTTCAAGTGGTCCCAGTTTTTGCACTAATACTCCAAGGGCGATTCACCTTCTACCGGGAATGTAAAGGTCAAAGGGTTTAGCTAAATTAGGGAGGTCCAGGGCAAGGGTCTGAATTATCTGCTCTTTCCATTCTTGAAAGACCGCTTCTGGATTCTCTTCGAAGGGATCATCATCTTTTCCTTTCAGTGTTTCATATAGAGGCCCAGCTATTAGACTGTAGTTAGGGATCCAGATGCAGCAAACCCCGGCCTCCCCAGGAACCCCTAAGCTGTCTTCTAGTTTTAGAAGTGGTAAGGCTGCAAATGGCTTCTTCCTTTTCCTGGGATGGGCTTCTGCGACCTTCGCCCCGCGGCATGTGGGATCCTCCCGGACTGGGGCACGAACCCGCGTCCCCTGCATCAGCAGGCGGGCTCTCAACCACTGCGCCACCAGGGAAGCCCAGTCTTTTAGGTTTTAGTTAAGTTTTCCCAAAGGTGGTGTGGGAATTTTTGAACCCTTTGGGCAGGACGGCCCAGCAGTATTGTTTTCGTTGTATGTTGAGTCCTGCCACTTACAAGCCAAAATTTCTTGTTACTGTTGGACTAATGGAATACAGAAGAAGGCATCATGTAAGTCTAATAAGAATACCATGTCCCGGTGGATGGTAGAATGACCAGCAGGGTGTCGGAATTAGGAACTACTGGATGTATATCCTCGGTGGCTTCACTGACTGTCCTGACAGACTTTACCAGGTCCCCAGCAGCCCACGGGGCTCTTGTGGTCAGGCCAATCCCAGGATATGGACCTCACCTGGGCAGGTACCCAGCAGCCCACGGGGCTCTCATGGTCAGGCCCCTCGCAGGATATGGAGCTCACCTGGACAGGTCCCCAGCAGCCCACAGGGCTCTCGTGGTCAGGCCCCTCCCAGAATATGGAGCTCACTTGGGCAGGTACCCAGCAGCCCACGGTGCTCTCGTGGTCAGGCCCCTCCTTGGATATGGAACCCCCCTGTGCAGGTACCCCTCGGCACGGTCCCCCAGCTTTGCAATGAGGACGCTCCTTGCGGGGGTCTCCTGGCTGCATGGGAGACGATTCCCCAGCTCTGACCACCTTCAGAATTGTTACTCCGACAGGTCTGTGACCCTGGGCGTCACTCTGGGCGGCCTCACTGCGCCTGGTGTTCCACAGCAGCCAGGGCCCCAGGCTTCTGTCTCCACCCACCACCGCTCCTCTCCCTGACTCCTGGGTCCCTCTCATTAGGAGAGGGTCTTCCTGAAGTTGTCTCCCACTAATGGGCCAGACAAAATGACTAGGGAACAAGCCAGTCTTGTATTTATAGATATAAGCATGGAAGTAATTCATTCATATAAATATGTCTATAGGAAGGAAAGAACTTTTTTTTTCTTTTTAAAAAAAATATTATTTATTTTTTTAATTTTTAAATTTATGTGAGCCCCTGAGGGGCGAGGATTGGCTGACCTGGGCAGCCTGACCCGGCGGGCCAGCCCTCCCAAGGTGTGCCTGGGCTGAGGTCAATATAAACACCCCTCCAGGCAGCAAGAGCTCCTGCTGCTGTGCCTGACGCCATATTCTCTGCCCCGTCAGCAGTCTCGGGGCTGGGCTGGTGGGAGGGAGTAGGGATAAGTGTGTACATGTCACTCCCAGTCTCCCAATTCATCCCACCACCACCACCCCACGGCTTTCCCCCGTTGGTGTCCATATGCTTGTTCTCTACATTTGTGTCTCTGTTTCTGCCTTGCAAACAGGTTCATCTGTACCGTTTTTCTAGGTTCCACATGTATGTGTTAATATACGATATTTGTTTTTCTCTTTCTGACTTACTTCACTCTGTATGACAGTCTCTAGATCTCTCCACGTCTCTACAAAAGACCCAATTTCATTCCTTTATATGGCTGAATAATATTCCATTTTATATATGCACCACATCTTTTCCATTCGTCTGTCTGTGGGCATTTAGTTTGCTTCCATTACCTGGCTATTGTAAATAGTGCTGCAGTGAACATTGTGGTGAATATGTCTTTTTGAATTATGGTTTTCTCTACATATATGCCCAGTAGTGGGATTGCTGGGTCATATGGTAATTCTATTTTAAGTTTTTTAAGGAACCTCCATACTGTTCTCCATAGTGACTGTATCAATTTACATTCCCACAAATAACGCAAGAGGGTTCCCTTTTCTCCACACCTTGTCCAGCATTTGTTGTTTGTAGATTTTCTGATGATGCCCATTCTAACTGGTGTGAGGTGATACCTCTTTGTAGTTCTGGTTTATATTTCTCTAAGAATTAGTGATGTAGAGCAGCTTTTCATGTGCTTCCTAGCCATCTGTATGTCTTCTTGGGACAAATGTCTATTTAGGTCATCTGCCCATTTTTGAATTGGGTTTTTTTTTTTTTTTTTTTTTTTTTTTTTTTTTTTTTGCGGAACGCGGGCCTCTCACTGTTGTGGCCTCTCCCGTTGCGGAGCACAGGCTCC
>NC_041228.1:28282238-28282564 GCF_002837175.3 Physeter macrocephalus | reverse complement strand
TCTTGGAAGGTTATACCTTTCTAAGAATTTATCCATTTCTTCCAGGTTGTCCATTTTATTGGCATAGAATTGCTTGTAGTAGTCTCTTATGATGCTTTGTATTTCTGTGGTGTCTGTTGTAATTTCTCCTTTTTCATTTCGAATTTTATTGATTTGAGTCCTCTCCCATTTTTCCTTGAGTCGCTTTTGCTGCATCCCATAGGTTTTGGATCATCGTGTTTTTGTTGTCATTTATCTCTAGGTAGTTTTTGATTTCCTCTTGTATTTCTTCAGTGATCTCTTGGTTATTTAGTAACGTATTGTTTAGCCTCCATGTGTTTGTGTTT
>NC_041228.1:28277555-28280466 GCF_002837175.3 Physeter macrocephalus | reverse complement strand
GTTCCCTTTTCTCCACACCCTCTCCAGCATTTATTGTTTCTAGAGTTTTTGATGATGGCCAATCTGACCGGTGTGAGATGATATCTCATTGTCGTTTTGATTTGCATTTCTCTAATGATTAATGATGTTGAGCATTCTTTCATGTGTTTGTTGGCGATCTGTATATCTTCTTTGGAGAAATGTCTATTTAGTTCTTCTGCCCATTTTTGGATTGGGTTGTTTGTTTTTTTGTTATTGAGCTGCATGAGTTGCTTATAAATTTTGGATATTAATCCTTTGTCAGTTGCTTCATTTGCAAATATTTTCTCCCATTCTGAGGGTTGTCTTTTGGTCTTGTTTATGGTATCCTTTGCTGTGCAAAAGCTTTTAAGTTTCATTAGGTCCCATTTGTTTATTTTTGTTTTTATTTCCATTTCTCTAGGAGATGGGTCAAAAAAGATCTTGCTGTGATTTATGTCAGAGTATTCTTCCTATGTTTTCCTCTAAGAGTTTTATACTGTCTGGTCTTACATTAAGGTCTCTAATCCATTTTGAATTTATTTTTGTGTATGGTATTAGGGAGTGTTCTAATTTCATTCTTTTACATGTAGCTGTCCATTTTTCCCAGCACCACTTATTGAAGAGACTGTCTTTTCTCCATTGTATATCCTTGCCTCCTTTGTCATAGATTAGTGGACCATAGGTGTGTAGGTTTATCTCTGGGCTTTCTTTTTTTTTTTTCTTTTACGTCTTTATTGGAGTATAATTGCTTTACAATTGTGTGTTAGTTTCTGCTGTATAAAAAAGTGAATCAGCTATACACGTATACATGTAACACCATATCCCCTCCCTCTTGCACCTCCCTCTCACCCCCTTATCCCACTCCTTTAGGTGGTCACAAAGCACTGAGCTGATCTCCCTGTGCTATGTGGCTGCTTCCCAGTAGCTATCAATTTTACATTTGGTAGTGTATATATGTCCATGCCACTCTCTCACTTTATCCCACCTTACCCTTCCCCCTCTCCATAGCCTCAAGTCCTTTCTCTACATCTGTGTCCTTAATCCTTTCCTGTCACTAGGTTCTTCATAAACTTTTTTTAAAATTCCATATATATGTGTTAGCATACAGTATTTGTTTTTCTCTTTCTGACTTACTTCACTCTGTATGACAGACTCTAGGTCCACCCACCTCACTACAAATAACTCAATTTCATTTCTTTTTATGGCAGAGTAATATTCCATTGTATATATGTGCCCCATATTCTTTATCCATTTATCTGTCAACAGACACTTAGGTTGCTTCTATGTCCTGGCTATTGTAAATAGAGCTACAAGGAACATTGTGGCACATGACTCTTTTTGAATTATGGTTTTCTCAGGGTAAATGTCCGGTAGTGGGATTGCTGGGTCGTTTGGTAGTTCTATTTTTAGTTTTTAAGGAAGCTCCATACTGTTCTCCCTAGTGGCTATATCAATTTACATTCCCACCAACACTGCAAGAGGGTTCCCTTTTCTCCAATAAATGTCTCTCCAGCATTTTTTGTTTGTAGATATTTTGATGATGGCCATTCTGACTGGTGTGAGGTGATACCACACTATAGTTTTTTGTTTTGTTTTGTTTTTTGTGGTACACGGGCCTCTCACTTTTGTGGCCTCTCCCGTTGAGGAGCACAGGCTTCGGACACGCAGGCTCAACGGCCGTGGCTCACGGGTCCAGCCGCTCCATGGCATGCGGGATCTTCCTGGACCAGGGCATGAACCCATATCCCCTGCATCGGCAGGCGGACTCCCAACCACTGCGCCACCAGGGAAGCCCTTCACTGTAGTTTTGATTTGCATTTCTCTAATGATTATTGGTGCTCAGCATCCTTTCATGTGTTTGTTGGCAACGTGTATATATTCTTTGGAGAAATGTCTATTTAGATCTTCCCATTTTTATATTGGGTTGTTTGTTTTTGTGATATTGAGCTACATGAGCTGCTTTTTGGAGATTAATCCTTTGCCATTTGCTTCATTTGAAAGTATTTTCTCCCATTCTGATGGTGGTCTTTTCATC
Source organism: Physeter macrocephalus (assembly GCF_002837175.3). Lineage (NCBI taxonomy): Eukaryota > Metazoa > Chordata > Mammalia > Artiodactyla > Physeteridae > Physeter > Physeter macrocephalus. The sequence goes on along the minus strand of NC_041228.1, from coordinate 28,278,431 downwards.
TTGTTTATGTTTTCCTTTGCTGTGCAAAAGATTTTAAGTTTCATTAGGTCCCATTTTTTTTATTTTTGTTTTTATTTCCATTTCTCTAATTGAAGAGACTGTCTTTTCTCCATTGTATACCCTTGCCTCCTTTGTCATAGATTAGTTAACCATAGGTACGTGGGTTTATCTCTGTGCTTTCTATCCTGTTCTATTGATCTGTATTTCTGTTTTTGTATCAGTACCATATTGTCTTGATTACTGTAGCTTTGTAGTATAGTGTGAAGTCTGGAAGTCTCATTCCTCCAGCTCTTTTTTTTTTTTTCTCTCAAGACTGCTTTGGCTATCTGGGGTCTTTTCTGTCTCCCTTCAAATTTTAAGATTTTTTGTTCTAGTTCTGTAGAAGATGCCACCGGTAATTTGATAGGGATTGCATTGAATCTGTAGATTGCTTTGGGTAGTATAGTCATTTTCACAATATTGATTCTTCTAATCCAAGAACATGGTATATGTCTCCATCTGTTTATATCATCTTTTATTTCTTTCATCAGTGTCTTATAGTTTTCTGAGTACAGGTCTTTTACTTCCTTTGGTAGGTTTATTCCTCTGTATTTTCTCCTTTTTGTTGCAGTGGTAATGGGATTGTTTCCTTAATTTCTGTTTCTGAACTTTCATTGTTAGTGTATAGGAATGCAAGAGATTTCTGTGCATTAATTTTGTATCTTGCAACTTTACCAAATTCATTGATTAATTCTAGTAGTTTTCTGGTGGCATCTTTAGGATTCTCCATATATGGTCTCATGTCATCTGCAAACAGTGACCGTTTTACTTCTTCTTTTCCAATTTGTATTCCTTTTATTTCTTTTTCTTCTCTGATTGCTGTGGCTAGGACTTCCA
>NC_041228.1:28276485-28277261 GCF_002837175.3 Physeter macrocephalus | reverse complement strand
CTGTGGCTAGGACTTCCAAAACTATGTTGAATAATAGTGGTGAGAGTGGACATCCTCATCTTGTTCCTGATCTTAGAGGAAATGCTTTCAGTTTTTCACCATTGAGAATGATGTTTGCTGTGCGTTTGTCATATATGGCTTTATTATGTTGAGGTAGTTTTCCTCTATTCCCACACTCTGCAGAGTTTTTAATCATAAATGGGTGTTGAATTTTCTCAAAATGTTTTCCTGCATCTGTTGAGATGATCATATGGTTTTTTATTCTATAATTTGTTAATATGATGTATCACATTGATGGATTTGTGTATATTGAAGAATCCTTACATCCCTGGGATAAACCCCACTTGATCATGGTGTATGATCCTTTTAGTGTTGTTCGATTCTGCTTGCTAGTATTCTGTTGAGGATTTTTACATCTATATTCATCAGTGATATTGGTCTCTAATTTTCTTTCCTTGTAGTATCTTTGTCTGGTTTTGGTGTCAGTGTGATGGTGACCTCATAGAATGAGTTTGGGAGTGTTCTTTCCCTGCAATTTTTTTGAAGAGTTTGAGAAGATTGGGTGTTAGCTCTTCTGTAAATGTTTGATAGAATTCACCTGTGATGCCCTCTGGTTCTGGGCTTTTGTTTGTTGGAAGATTTTTAATCACAGTTTCAATTTCATTGCTTGTAATAGGTTTGTTCTTATTTTCGATTTCTTCCTGGTTCAGTCTTGGAAGGTTATACCTTTCTAAGAATTTATCCATTTCTTCCAGGTTGTCCATTTTATTGGCATA
>NC_041228.1:28269660-28275949 GCF_002837175.3 Physeter macrocephalus | reverse complement strand
GTCTGGATGATCTCCATTGGTGTAAGTGAGGTGTTAAAGTCCCCTGCTATTATTGTGTTACTGTTGATTTCCTCTTTTACAGCTGTTAGCAGTTGCCTTATGTATTGAGGTGCTCCTATGTTGGGTACATATATACTTATAATTGTTATATCTTCTTCTTGGATTGATCCCTTGATCATTATGTAGTGTCCTTCCTTGTCTCTTGTAATATTCTTTATTTTAAAATCTATTTTATCTGATATGAGTGTTGCTACTCCAGCTTCCTTTTGATTTTCATTTGCATGGACTATCTTTTTCCATCCCCTCACTTTCAGTCTGTATGTGTCCCTAGGTCTGAAATGGGTCTCTTGTAGACAGTCTTGTTTTTGTATCCATTGTATCCATTCAGCAAGCCTGTGTCTTTTGGTTGGAGCATTTAATCCATTCACGTTTAAGGTAATTATCAATATGTATGTTCCTATTACTATTACTATTTTCTTAATTGTTATGGGTTTGTCTTGGTGGGTCCTTTTCTTCTCTTGTGTTTCCCACTTAGAGAAGTTCCTTTAACATTTGTTGTAGAGCTGGTTTCCTGGTGCTAAATTCTCTTAGCTTTTGCTTGTCTGTAAAACTTTTGATTTCTCTGTTGAATCTGAATGAGATCCTTGCTGTGTGGAGTACTCTTGGTTGTAGGTTCTTCCCTTTCATCACTTTAAATTTATCATGCCACTCCCTTCTGGCTTGTAGATTTTCTGCTGAGAAATCAGCTGTTAGCCTTATGGGAGTTCTGTTGTATGTTATTTGTCATTTTTCCCTCGTTGCTTTCAATAATTTTTCTTTGTGTTTAATTTTTGTCAGTTTGATTACTATGTGTGTCAGCATTTTTCTCCTTTGGTTTATCCTGCCTGGGACTTTTTGCACTTCGTGAACTTCTGTGGCTATTTCTTTTCCCATGCTAGGGAAGTTTTCGAATATAATCTCTTCAAATATTTTCTCGGGTCCTTTCTCTCTCTCTTGTCCATCTGGGACCCCTATAATGCTAATGTTGTTGCATTTAATGTTGTCCCAGAGGTCTCTTAGGGTGTCTTCATTTATTTTCATTCTTTTTCTTTATTCTGTTCCATGGTAGTGAATTCCACCTTTCTGTCTTCTAGGTCTTTGTTAAGCATTTCTTGCATCTTCTCGATCTTTGCCTCCATTCTTTTTCCAAGGTCTTGGATCATCTTCACTATCATTATTCTGAATTCTTTTTCTGGAATGTTGCCTATCCCCACCTCATTTTGTTGTTTTTCTGGGGTTTTATCTTGTTCCTTGATCTGGTCTAAAGTCCTCTGCCTTTTCATTTTCTCTTTCTGTGAATGTGGTTTTCCTTCCACAGGCTGAATTGTAGTTCTTCTTGCTTCTGCTCTCTGGTGGATGAGTCTATCTTAGAGGCTTGTGCAAGATTCCTGATGGGGGGGACTGATGGTGGGTAGAGCTGAGTGTTGCTCTGGTGGGCAGAGCTTTAATCTGCTTGTCTGTGGATTAAATAAAACTTTAATAAAAAGTTTAATCCGCTTGTCTGCTGATGCATGGGGCTGGGTTCCCTCCCTGTTGGTTGTTTGGCCTGAGGTGGCCCAGCACTGGATACTACCTTGCTCTTGGTGGGGCTAATGGCAGACTCTGGGAGGACTCACACCAAGGAGTATTTCCCAGAACATCTGCTGCCAGTGTCGTTGTCCCCATGGTGAGCCACAGCCACTCCCTGCCTCTGCAGGAGACCCTCTAAAACTAGCAGGTAGGTCTGGTCATTCGCCTATGGGGTCACTGCTCCTTCCCCTGGGTCCTGATGTGCACACTACTTTGTGTGTGCCCTCCAAGAGTGGAGTCTCTGAGTGCAGTTGAGACTCTGAGACACTGAGTGTAGTCACACAGACACTGGGTCATGTGAAGCTTTGATGCTTTGTCGTTCTAGAAATCCTATAGGAGACGGTCCACAGCAGGTGAAGCTAATGCTGTCAGTAGAGGTTGTGAAGCCAAAGATCTGCAGTTCTGACTAGAGGTGCCGATGTACATACAGGACAAAATCATCTCGTGTGAATGTAGTTCAGGCACGTTTAAGATGAATGCAGTCATGTTAATGCCTAACATATTCTATCTTGTGCGTCTCCTCAGGAACCCCCTCCTCAGTTCCTCAGTCTCCTGTAAGTCATGCATGCTGATGCATGGGGCTGGGTTCCCTCCCTGTTGGTTGTTTGGCCTGAGGTGGCCCAGCACTGGATACTACCTTGCTCTTGGTGGGGCTAATGGCAGACTCTGGGAGGACTCACACCAAGGAGTATTTCCCAGAACATCTGCTGCCAGTGTCGTTGTCCCCATGGTGAGCCACAGCCACTCCCTGCCTCTGCAGGAGACCCTCTAAAACTAGCAGGTAGGTCTGGTCATTCGCCTATGGGGTCACTGCTCCTTCCCCTGGGTCCTGATGTGCACACTACTTTGTGTGTGCCCTCCAAGAGTGGAGTCTCTGAGTGCAGTTGAGACTCTGAGACACTGAGTGTAGTCACACAGACACTGGGTCATGTGAAGCTTTGATGCTTTGTCGTTCTAGAAATCCTATAGGAGACGGTCCACAGCAGGTGAAGCTAATGCTGTCAGTAGAGGTTGTGAAGCCAAAGATCTGCAGTTCTGACTAGAGGTGCCGATGTACATACAGGACAAAATCATCTCGTGTGAATGTAGTTCAGGCACGTTTAAGATGAATGCAGTCATGTTAATGCCTAACATATTCTATCTTGTGCGTCTCCTCAGGAACCCCCTCCTCAGTTCCTCAGTCTCCTGTAAGTCATGCACAGGGGAATGGAGAGTGGGCTCTGTCCAGTCTGAGCCCTGAGTTACCCTGTGTGTATCTTAGGATACTTTGTATTTCCGTGGTGGCTGTTGTAACATCATCTCTTTCATCTCTGATTTATTTGGGCCCTCTCTTTTTTAAAAAACACTACTGTTGTCTTTAATTCTTTACAGAAATTTAATAAGTGTTTGATCTACTACCTTTACTCTATGTATACTTTTTGCAGTGAGATTTTTACTTTTGTTTTCTTGTTACTATCAATAATTAGTGAGACTTCTTTTAAGCTATCTTCAACATTGCTTATAAAGCTGCTTTATTAGTGATGACACAGCTTTAATGGAAGTCGTGTTCTGGTTGTGAATTAGAATGCAATGTGCCAGCAAAAAGCCCCTTAAGTTTATGTCTCATTACTTCTTATTCTTTTTTTAATTTAATTTTTATTTTTTATCACAGCAAATTTGATTAAAATGTTTTGTTTGTTCTTGGTGTGCAAGATGTGGTTCTTTTACACATATACATGTATCTATACTACTTCAGAGCGTTTTCTCATGTAGGTTATGACACAATGTTGAGTAGTCTTCTCTTGGTATTCCGTAGGTCTTTAGTGATTATATATTGCACATGTGTTTCTATATCTATGTAAATCCCAATATCCTAATGTATCCAATCCTCACATCTTTCCATTTGGTGTACCATAGTTTGTTTAATGAATCTGTGATTGCATTTCTCTGTGCAAATATCTTCATTGGTATCAATTATTAGCTAACACCTATAAGTGATATTACAGGATATGTGTCTTTTGCTGTCTGACTTAGTACAATTTGCCTGATTACCTCTAGAATCATCTATGGTGCTGCAAATGGCATTGTTTCATTTTTTCCCCTAGCTAATATTCTATCTGTACATGTACCAGTTCTTCTTTGTCGACTCACCTCTTCATGGACTTTTGGGTTGCCTCCATGTCTTGGCTATTGTAATACTGCTGCAATGCACATTTGCCTGCCTGTGTCTTTCCAATTCTGTCTTCTTATGTTATAGGCCCAGGAATGGGCTTCCTGTATGATATGGTAGCTCAGGGTTAACCTTTTAAAGGCACCACCATTCTGTTCTCATTAGTGGCTCTTTCCAGGTTACATCCCACTTAAAGTTGAGGGTATACATTTCTCCACAACACCTTCAGCATTTATTGTTTGCAGTTTTCTTGCTGATGGATATTCTGACTGGTGTGAGCTGATACCTCTTTTTGGTTGAATTTGCATGTGACTCATAATATGTTGAAATTGAGCTTTAAGGCATGTCCTTTTTATTTTTCAAACTGTGATTATAGCTTAGTTCTTCAAAGTGCTTTCTTAAAGTATGTGTCACATTTTGAAATTTTTTGGCCATTACCTTGCTCAAGACATTTTGAGGGCAGGTTTCATTTACAGCCCTGCAGTATTATTCACATGAAGTGACCATTAGCACAGGCTTTAAAGCTGCTTTTGCAGGTAACAGCCAGTGTGGCAGCCTTTCTTCGTTCCCCACGCTGGTACTAGGGAAACAGACCTTCCGGCCAGTGGTCTTCTTCGGTTATAAATTAGAGTGGAATGTGCCCGGATAAACCCACAAAAGTTGATGTCTCCTTACTTTTGTTTGTTTTTTAAATTTAATTTATATTTTTATTGGAGTAATATTCCATTGTGTACATGGACCACTTCTTCTTGGTGCATTCCTCTGTTGATTGACATTTTCATTGCTTCCAAGTGTTGGCTATGTTAAATATTGCTGGAGTGCAAGATTGCCAGCCTGTGACTTTTTGGTTCTCATTTTCTCAGGTGATAGGCCCAGCAGTAGGTGTGACTGATTGACTAGTAGCTCAATGTTTACCTTTTCAAAGCACCTTCATTGTGTTTTCATTAGTGGCTCTTACCACATCCCCCTTAGAACTGAGGGTACGCATTTCTCCACAATCCCTTCAGCATTTATTGTTTGCAGCATTTTTGCTAATGGCCATTCTGACTGCTGTGACCTGATAGGTTTTTGTAATTTGGGTTTGCATGTCTTTAAAAATTCCTAAAATTCATCATTTTTCCACACCTTCTTATTTTCTGGTACAAAAAAAAGGAAAAAGGTGTGAGTACAATATATCTCTTGAAATCGTCTTCTTGGAAGTTTGCCCTCTTTTGAATTTTTGGTCAATATTAGACCCCAGGATTTTTTTGGAGGGCAGGTGTCATTACAGAACTGCAAGTTTGGTGAATACTTAGTGACCATTAGCACTGGGATTAAAGCTGCTGTTGTGGGAAACGGCCACAAGGAGGCAACATTTCACCATTCCCAAATCTGGTTACTAGGGCAGCAGAGCCTTTCTGGAAGTCGTGTTCCTAGGTTGTAAGTTAGAATGGAATGTGCCAGGAGAAACGCCCATAAGTTTATATCTCATTATTTCTTGGTTTTTTAAATTTTTTAATCGGGGTAATTATTAGAATATTCTTTGTCCAGGTGTACACAATCTGGTTCATTTGTACAATATATATGTCTATTCATGTACAGATCCTCTTCCCATGTAAAGTATTACAGAGTGTTCCATAGACCTCCCTTGCTATATGGTCGGTCTTTTTGATATATGTATATAATATGTATTTGTATACATATGGTAATGTTAATCTTAATTTATCCATTCTGCCCACCTTTCCTTTTAGATAAGCATAGTTTATTTCTAAGTCTGTGAGTGTCTTTCTCTGTGGAAATATGTTCATTTGTGTTAGTTATTAGATAACGCCTATAAGTGGTATCATAGGATATAGGTATTTTGCTTTCTGACTTACCTCATATTCTGTGATTATCTCCAAGCTCATCTATGGTGCCTCAAGTAGCAGTGTTTCATTGTTTTCCATGGCTAATATTCCACATGTACATGGACCAGTTCTTCTTATCCATTCATCTGTTGATGGACATTTTGGTAGCTTCCCTGTCTTGGCTATTGTGAAAATTCCTGTAGTGCAGCTGTTGCAGCCTGTGTCTTCTTGACTCTGGCCTTCTCAGGTGAGAAGCTCAGCGGTGGGCCTGCTGGATGGAATGGTGGCTCAATTTTTACTTTTAAACGCACCTCCATTCTGTTCTCATTATGGTTGTTACCACTTTACATCTCACCAGCAACTAGAGGGTACAGAGTTCTCTAAAACCCCTTCAGCATTTATTGTTTGTAGACTTTTTGCTGATGGTCAGTTGACTGGTGTGAGTTGACACCTTTTTGTAGATTAGATTTGCATGAGTCTAATAATTCCTGAGGTTGAGCTTTTACCCATTTTCCTTTTTTTTTTTTTAAAGAGTGTGAGTCAAACTTACCTGTTCATACTATCTTCTTGAAAAATTTGCCAGTTTTGAATTTTTTTTGTCCATTCCCTACCTCAGCACAATTTTTGAGGGCAGGGTTCCTTTACAGCCCTGAGTCCTTGTGAATGTGAAGTGACCATTAGCTGTGGGCTTAAAGCCGCTCTTGCG
>NC_041228.1:28242254-28266238 GCF_002837175.3 Physeter macrocephalus | reverse complement strand
TTCTCATTAGTGGCTCTTTCCAGGTTACAACCCACTTAAAGTTGAGGGTATGCATTTCTCCACAACAACTTCAGCATTTATTGTTTGTCATTTTCTTGCTGATGGATATTCTGACTGGTGTTAGCTGATACCTCTTTTTGGTTGAATTTGCATTTGACTCATAATACGTTGAAATTGAGCTTTAAGGCATGTCCTTTTTATTTTTCAAACTGTGATTGCAGCTTAGTTCTTCAAAGTGTTTTCTTAAAGTGTGTGTCACATTTTGAAGTTCTTTGGCCATTACCTCCCTCAAGACATTTTGAGGGCAGGTTTCGTTTACAGCCCTGCAGTATTGTTCACATGAAGTGACCATTAGCACAGGCTATAAAGCTTCTTTTGCAGGAACGGCCAGAGTGTGGCAGCCTTTCTTTGTTCCCCACGCTGGTACTAGGGAAACAGACCTTCCGGCCAGTGGTCTTCTTCGGTTATAAATTAGAGTGGAATGTGCCCGGATAAACCCACAAAAACTGATGTCTCTACTTTTGTTTGTTTTTTAAATTTAATTTATATTTTTATTGGAGTAATATTCCATGTGTACATGGACCACTTCTTCTTGGTGCATTCCTATGTTGATTGACATTTTCATTGCTTCCAAGTGTTGGCTATGTTAAATATTGCTGGAGTGCAAGATTGTCAGCCTGTGACTTTTTGATTCTCATTTTCTCAGGTGATAGGCCCAGCAGTGGGTGTGACTGATTGACTAGTAGCTCAATGTTTACCTTTTCAAAGCACCTCCATTGTGTTTTCATTAGTGGCTCTTACCACATCCCCCTTAGAACCGAGGGTACGCATTTCTCCACAATCCCTTCATCATTTATTGTTTGCAGCATTTTTGCTAATGGCCATTCCGACTGCTGTGACCTGATAGATTTTTGTAATTTGGGTTTGTATGTCTTTAAAAATTCCTAAAATTCATCATTTTTCCACACCTTCTTATTTTCTGGTACAAAAAAAAGGAAAAAGGTGTGAGTACAATATATCTCTTGAAATCGTCTTCTTGGAAGTTTGCCCTCTTTTGAATTTTTGGTCAATATTAGACCCCAGGATTTTTTTGGAGGGCAGGTGTCATTACAGAACTGCAAGTTTGGTGAATACTTAGTGACCATTAGCACTGGGATTAAAGCTGCTGTTGTGGGAAACGGCCACAAGGAGGCAACATTTCACCATTCCCAAATCTGGTTACTAGGGCAGCAGAGCCTTTCTGGAAGTCGTGTTCCTAGGTTGTAAGTTAGAATGGAATGTGCCAGGAGAAACGCCCATAAGTTTATATCTCATTATTTCTTGGTTTTTTAAATTTTTTAATCGGGGTAATTATTAGAATATTCTTTGTCCAGGTGTACACAATCTGGTTCATTTGTACAATATATATGTCTATTCATGTACAGATCCTCTTCCCATGTAAAGTATTACAGAGTGTTCCATAGACCTCCCTTGCTATATGGTCGGTCTTTTTGATATATGTATATAATATGTATTTGTATACATATGGTAATGTTAATCTTAATTTATCCATTCTGCCCACCTTTCCTTTTAGATAAGCATAGTTTATTTCTAAGTCTGTGAGTGTCTTTCTCTGTGGAAATATGTTCATTTGTGTTAGTTATTAGATAACGCCTATAAGTGGTATCATAGGATATAGGTATTTTGCTTTCTGACTTACCTCATATTCTGTGATTATCTCCAAGCTCATCTATGGTGCCTCAAGTAGCAGTGTTTCATTGTTTTCCATGGCTAATATTCCATATGTACATGGACCAGTTCTTCTTATCCATTCATCTGTTGATGGACATTTTGGTAGCTTCCCTGTCTTGGCTATTGTGAAAATTCCTGTAGTGCAGCTGTTGCAGCCTGTGTCTTCTTGACTCTGGCCTTCTCAGGTGAGAAGCTCAGCGGTGGGCCTGCTGGATGGAATGGTGGCTCAATTTTTACTTTTAAACGCACCTCCATTCTGTTCTCATTATGGTTGTTACCACTTTACATCTCACCAGCAACTAGAGGGTACAGAGTTCTCTAAAACCCCTTCAGCATTTATTGTTTGTAGACTTTTTGCTGATGGTCAGTTGACTGGTGTGAGTTGACACCTTTTTGTAGATTAGATTTGCATGAGTCTAATAATTCCTGAGGTTGAGCTTTTACCCATTTTCCTTTTTTTTTTTTTAAAGAGTGTGAGTCAAACTTACCTGTTCATACTATCTTCTTGAAAAATTTGCCAGTTTTGAATTTTTTTTGTCCATTCCCTACCTCAGCACAATTTTTGAGGGCAGGGTTCCTTTACAGCCCTGAGTCCTTGTGAATGTGAAGTGACCATTAGCTGTGGGCTTAAAGCCGCTCTTGCGAGAAACGGCCACAAGGCGGCAGCATTTCTACATTTCCAACTCTGGGTTCTTGGGCAACAGAGCTTTCCTGGAAATCCTGTTAGTAGGCTGCAAATTAGAGTGGAATGTGCCAGGGCAAACCCCCAAGAGCTTATATCTCTACTTCTTATTTGTTTTTTAATTTTTATTAATTGTCAGAGCAATTTGATAAAAAATTTAGTTTCTCCTAGTTGTATAGAATCTGGTTCATTATATCAATGTATCTGTCTATTCATCTTTGGATCCTTTCCCGTGTAGGTTATTATAGAGTGTTGAGTAGACCTCTCTTGGTATTCCATAGGTATTTTGTGATTATGTATTTCATATGTGTTACTACATGTCTGTGAACCCCCATATCCTAATTCATACATTCCTTTCACCTTTCCATTTGGTTAAACATAATTTTGTTTTCTTAATCCATGCTTTTCCTTCTCTTGGAAATAAGTTTATGAGTATCAATTTTTACGTAACACCTATAAGTGATGTCATAGGATACCTATCTTTCAGTTTCTTTCTTACTTCAAGTTGGGTGATTATATCTAGGTCCTTATATGGTGGTGCAAACGGCACTGTTTCATTGTTTTCCATGGCTAATATTCCATTGTATACATTGACCACTTCCTCTTTGTGCATTTTTCTGTTGATGGACATTTTGGTTTCTTCCAAGTCTTGGCCATGTTAAATGTTCCTGCAGTGCAGGATTGGCAGCCTGTGTCTTTTCCATTCTGCTCTGCTCCGGTGATAGGTGCATCAAAGGACGTACCAGATCACATGATAGCTCAATTTTTACCCTTAAACCCACCTCCGTTATGTTCTCACTACTGGCTATTACCAGTTTACATCCCCCCAGCAGCTAGAGGGTACACAGTTCTCTGAAACCCCTTCAGCATTTAGTCTTTGTAGACTTTTGGCTGAAGAACATTCTGACGGCTGTGAGGTGAACATTTCTGTAATTGGATTTGCATGGTTTATTAATTGCTGATGTTGAGAAATTTTCAATTCCCTTTTAAAGAAAAAAAAAGACAAAATGTGCAAAAAATATGCCTCTTGAAATTGTCTTCTTGAAATGTTGACGTCTTTTGAATTTTCTCATCGATTTACGACCCCAGGATTTTTTTTAATGGCAGGTGTCATTTACAGGCCTGAAATTATTTTGAATATTAAGTGACCATTAGCGGTGTTGTGTGAAACGGCCAGAAGGCGGCAGCACTTCTCCTTACCAAATCTGGTTACTAGGGCAACAGAGCCATAATGGAAGTTGTCTCGTAGGTTGTAAATTAGAATGGAATGTGCCAGGAAAAAGCCCCTTAAGTTTATGTCTCACTACTTCTTGTTCATTTTTTTAATTTAATTTTTATTTTGTATCAGAGCAAATTTGATTACAATGTTTTGTTTGTTCTAGGTGTATAAGATGTGATTCTTTTACACATATACATATATCGATTCTTCTTCGGATCCTTTTCACATGTAGGTTATGACACAATGTTGAGTAGTCTTATCTTGGTATGCAGTAGGTCTTTGGTGATTATATATTTCACCTGTGTTTGTATATCTCTGTTAACCCCAATATCGTAATATATCCAATCCTCACACCTTTCCATTTGGTGAACCATAAGTTTGCTTAATGAATCTGTGATTTCATTTCTCTGTGGAAATATCTTCTTTGGTCTCAAGTTTTAGGTAACACCTATAAGTCATATCATAGGACATGTGTCTTTCTCTATCTCACTTACTACCAATTGCATGATTACCTCTAGACTCATCTATGGTGCTGCAAATGTCATTGTGCCATTTTTTTCCTTGGCTAATATTCCATCTGTACATGTCCCAGTTCTTCTTTGTCCGCTCATCTCTTGATGGACTTTTTGGTTGCTTCCATGTCTTGGCTATTGTAATACTGCTGCAGTGCAGATTTGCCTGCCTGGGTCTTTCCAGTTCTGTCTTCTTAGGTTATAGGCCCAGGAGTGGGCCTGCTGGATCATATCGTAGCTCAATGTTTACCTTTTAAAGGCACCTCCATTTTGTTCCCATTAGTGGCTCTTACCAGGTTACGTCCCACTTCAAATTAAGGGTATGCACTTCTCCACAACCCCTTCAGCATTAATCATTTGTACTTTTTTTGCTGATGGTTATTCGGAGTGGTGTGAGCTGATACCTCTGTGTGGTTGGATTTGCATGTGTCTCATAATCCCTGGAAATTGAGCTTCCAGGCATGTACTTTTATTTTCAAACTCTTATTACAGCTTACTTCTTCAAATGGTTTTCTTGAAATATGTGCCACATTTTGAAATTGTTTGTCCTTTACCTCCATCAAGACATTATGAGGGCAGGTTTCATTTACAGGCCAGCAGTGCTTGTTCATATGAAGTGACCATTAGCACAGATTTTAAAGCTGCTTTTGTAGGTAACGGCCAGAGGGCGGCAGCATTTCATAATTCTATATAATGTAATTAAACGTACAATATATTTTTTCTTTTAAATTATCATTGCTACTTTTTTAAAGTACAATTATAATTAAAATTCTTTGTAACAAGTGAAATTTAAAAAGATGAAAGGAAAATACAGTATTTTACCACTTGCCATCCTTTTCCATTCCCTGAAACGACCAGCATACTGTGTAGCTTTCTCATTTTATCCAGGTGTTCTATACATCTGGAACATCATGTTTCTCACTGTAGAAAAACAGATTTAGCTCTCACACTTTCTAAAGGCTACATAAGAGTCCATAGAACAGAAGTACCAAGTATTTCAGAGTTAGATTTTTGAGGGACACTCAGGTTACTTTCTCTTTTATTTTGTTGTTCTGATAATTTGTTTTCACCACAGAAAAATATTTTCTTAAATACAAAAAAAAAAAAACAACTTAAGTTACCGGTAAGGATTAGGGTTTAGCGAATGGGTTAGGATTAGAGTACGGCTTAGTGTACAGGATAGGGTTAGAGTTAGATTAGTGTACGGGTACGGTTTAGGGTACAGGTTAGGGTACGGCTATGGGTTAGGGTTAGGGTACGTGTTAGGGTACGGTTTAGTGTTAGGGTATGGGTTAGGATTAGGATACGTGTTAGGGTACGGGTTAGCATTAGGGCATAGGTTAGGATTAGGGTACGGGTTATTGTACCGGACAGGGTTAGTGTTAGATTAGTGTACGGGTACCGTTTAGGGTACAGGTTAGAGTACGGCTATGGGTTAGGGTTAGGGCACATGTTAGGGTACGGTTTACTGTTAGGGTACGTGTTAGGATTAGGGTATGGGGTAGGGTATGGGTTAGGGTTAGAGTTAGGGTTAGGGTATGGTTTAGGGTACAGGTTAGGGTACGGCTAAGGGTATGGCTTAGGGTATGGGTTAGGGTTAGGGTATGGTTTAGGGTACAGGTTAGGGTACGGCTACGGTTTAGGGGTAGGTTACAGGTTAGGGTATGGGTTAGGTTAGGGTACGGGTTAGGTTTAGAGTATGGGTTAGGGTATGGGTTAGGGTTAGGTTATGGTTAGGGTTAGAGTTAGGGTTAAGGTTAGGGTTATGGTACACTTTAGGGTTAGGGTATTTATTAAACCTCTCCCACTCTCCAGATATCACTTAGCATGTAAAGTGATATTATTTGGTATCCAGCCATGGGGAAGACTTTAGACACTAGGATAAGACAAAGAACACACACATTTTAAATAAATAACATTAGGATTTTGTTTTTAACCTGTACATTAAAACACTAGTGCTTAGAAAATCTAATGGAGGCAGAAGCAGTAAAGGGTAGTTTTATGGGAATAACATCACAGATTATCTGTAGAATCCACAGATTTTGATTGGTTAGAAAGTCAAGGAGTCATGCTTTTGTTCTGAAGATATAAACCCTCTTCTAAATTGAGCTGTTATTGGAAGTTAGAAATTTTTTCTTGCTGTTATATTGCTTTGTGTTTTCGTGATTATTCTGCTTGCATCTCCCTTGTTAAACCTTTGATTTGCAGAAGAGTGCCATTACTTTAAATGAGTTTACAGAATTTTTCTCGAAAACAGAAGGAAATGGTTCTCACCTAAATATTAAGAAATAATATCTATACTGGTGTACTAACAGAATTATGATTCAGGGATAATAATTCTATGAAATGTAATTAAACACACAATATATATTTTTTCTTTTAAATTTCCATTGTTACTGTTTTGTTTTGTGTTTTTTTGCTGTACGCTGGCCTCTCACTGTTGTGGCCTCTCCCGTTGCGGAGCACAGGCTCCGGACGTGCAGGCTCAGCAGCCATGGTTCACGGGCCCAGCCGCTCCATGGAATGTGGGATCTTCCCGGACCTGGGCACGAACCCGTATCCCCTGCATCTGCAGGCGGACTGTCAACCACTGCTCCACCAGGGAAGCCCCCATTGTTACTTTTTTAAAGTACAATTATAATTCAAGTTCTTCATAACAAGTGAAATTTAAAAAGATTAAAGGATAATATTTTACCACTTGCCATCCTTTCCCACTCCCTGAAACGACCAGCATAATGTGTAGCTTTCTCATTTAATCCAGGTGTTCCTTACATCTGGAACATCATGTTTCTCACTGTAGAAAAACAGATTTAGCTCTTACACATTTTATAGGCTACTTAGTCCATACAACAGAAGTACCAATATTTCAGACTTAGCTTTTTGAGGGACACTCTGGTTACTTTGTTTTATTTTGTTGTTCTGCTAATTTGTTTTCACCACAGAAAAATATTTTTTTAATAAAAAAAATTAATTTAGGGATAAGGATTAGGGTTTAGGGTACAGGTTAGGGTATGGGTTAAGGTTAGGGTACAGGTTAGAATTAGGGTACAGTTTAGTGTATGGCTACGGGTTAGGCTTAGGGTATGTGTTAGTGTACGGGTTAGTGTTAGGGTACGGGTTAGTGTACAGAATAGGGTTAGGGTTAGGACTACTGTACGGGTACGGTTTAGGGTACAGGTTAGGGTACAGCTAAGGGTTAGGGTTAGGGTACGTGTTAAGGTAGGGTACGGTTTAGGATTAGGGTACGGATTAGAGGACGGGTTAGGGTTAGGGTCCGGGAACAGGTTAGGGTTAGGGTATAGTTTAGAGTATGGCTACGGGTTAGGGTTAGTGTACAGGTTAGGGAAAGGGTTAGTGTTAGGGTACGGGGTAGGTTTAGGGTACGGTTTAGGGTATGGCTACGGGTTAGGGCACGGGTTAGGGTTAGTGTATGGGTTAGGGTATGGTTTAGGGTTAGGTTTAGGGTACTCTTTAGGGTTAGGGTATTTATTAAACCTCTCCCACTCTCCAGATATCATGTAGCAGGAAAAGGAATATTATTTGGGGTCCAGCCATGGAGAATAATTTAGACACTAGGAACAAAGAACACATGCATTATAAATAAATTACATTAGGATTTTGTTTTTAACCTGTACATTAAAACACTCATGCTTAGGAAATCTAATGGAGGCAGAAGCAGTAAAGGGTAGTTTTATTGGAATAACATCACAGATTTTCTGTAGAATACACAGATTTTGACTGTATAGAAAGTCAATGAGGCATGCTTTTGTTCTGAAGATATAAACCCTCTTCTAAATTGAGCTGTTATTGGAAGTTAGAAATGTTTTTCTTGCTGTTGTATTGCTTTGTGTTTTCATGATTATTCTGCTTGCATCTCTCTTGTTAACCTTTTGATTTGGGGAAGAGTGCCATTACTTTAAATGAGTTGATAGAATTTTTCTCAAAAACAGAAGGAAATGGTTCTCACCTAAATATTAAGAAACAATCTCTATATTGGTGTACTAACAGAATTATAATTCAGGGACAATAATTCTATGAAATGTAATGAAACACACAATATATTTTTTTTCTTTACAATTTCCATTGTTACTTTTTTAAAGTACAATTATAATTCAAGTTCTTTGCAACAAGTGAAATTTAAAAAGATTAAAGAAATAGATAACACTTGCCATCCTTTCCCACTCCCTGAAACGACCAGCATAATGTGTAGCTTTCTCATTGTATCCATGTTTTCCTTACATCTGGAACATCATGTTTCTCACTGTAGAAAAACAGATTTAGCTCTCACACTTTTATAGGCTACATAACAGTCCATAGAAGAGAAGTACCAAGTATTTCAGACTTAGCTTTTTGAGGGACACACTGGTTACTTTATGTTTTATTTTGTTGCTCTGCTAAATTGTTTTAACAGCAGAAAAATATTTTTTAAAATACAAAAGAAAATTAAATTAGGCATAAGGATTAGAGTTTAGGGTATGGGTTAGTGTTAGGGTAAGGGAACAGGTTAGGGTTAGTGTAGAGTTATGTATGGCTATGGGTTAGCCTTAGGGTATGTGTTAGGGTACTGATTAGTGTTAAGGTACTTGTTAGGATTATGGTACATTTTAGTTTACGAGAGAGGGTTAAGATTAGGGTTAGATATAGGGTTAGGGCATGGGTTAGGGTTAGGGGTAGTTTAGGGTATGGCTACGGGTTAGGGTTAGTGTACAGGTTAGGGAACTGGTTAGTGTTAGGGTATGGGTTAGGATTAGGGTACGGGTTAGGGTTAGAGCACAGGTTATGGTTAGGGTGTAGTATAGGGTATGGCTATGGGTGAGGATTAGTGTACAGGTTTATGGAACGTGTTAGTGTTAGGGTACGGGTTAGGATTAGGGTATGGGTTAAGGTATGGGTAAGGGTTAGGGCACGGGGTAGGGTTAGGGTATAGTTTAGGGTATGGCTACGGGTTAGGGTTAGTGTACAGGTTAGGGAACAGGTTAGTGTTAGGGTACGTATTAGGATTAAGGTACAGTTTAGGGTACGGGTTATATACGGCTTAGTGTTAGGGTACGTGTTAGGATTATGGTACAGTTTAGTGTACGGGATAGGGTTAGGATTAGGATTAGTGTATGGGTATGGTTTAGGGTACAGGTTAGGGTACGGCTACGGGTTAAGTTTAGGGTACCTGTTAGGGTATCGGTTAGGATTAGGGTACGGGTTAGGGTTAAGGTTAGGGTTAGGCCACGGGTTATGGTTAGGGTGTAGTTTAGGGTATGGCTATGGGTTAGGGTTAGTGTACAGGTTAGGGAACGGGTTAGTGTTAGGGTATGGGTTAGGATTAAGGTATGGGATAGGGTACCATTTAGGGTTAGGTTTAGGTTTAGGGCACGGGTTAGGGTTAGTGTATAGTTTAGGTTATGGCTACGGGTTAGGGTTAGTGTACGGGTTAGGGAACAGGTTAGTGTTAGGGTACGGGTTAGGATTAGGGTACGGTTTAGGGTATGGGTTAGAGTACAGATTAGGGTACGGGCACGGTTTAGGATACGGATTAGGGTACTGGTTAGTGTACGGGTTAGGGAACAGGTTAGTGTTAGAGTACAGGTTAGGATTAAGGTACAGTTTAGGGTACGGGTTAGGGTTAGGGCATGGTTTAGGGTGCAGTTTAGGGTATTGCTACAGTTAGGGTTAAGGTAAGGGTTTGGGTACTGGTTAGTGTTAGGGTACAGGTTAGGATTAGGGTATGGTTTAGGGTATTTATTAAACCTCTCCCACTCTCCAGATATCACTTAACACATAAAGGAATATTATTTGGGGTCCAGCCATGGAGAAGACTTTAGACACTAGGATAAGACAAAGAACACACACATTATAAATAAATCACATTAGGATTTTGTGGTTAGGGTGTAGTTTAGGGTATGGCTATGGGTTAGGGTTAGTGTACAGGTTAGGGAACGGGTTAGTGTTAGGGTATGGGTTAGGATTAAGGTATGGGATAGGGTACCATTTAGGGTTAGGTTTAGGTTTAGGGCACGGGTTAGGGTTAGTGTATAGTTTAGGTTATGGCTACGGGTTAGGGTTAGTGTACGGGTTAGGGAACAGGTTAGTGTTAGGGTACGGGTTAGGATTAGGGTACGGTTTAGGGTATGGGTTAGAGTACAGATTAGGGTACGGGCACGGTTTAGGATACGGATTAGGGTACTGGTTAGTGTACGGGTTAGGGAACAGGTTAGTGTTAGAGTACAGGTTAGGATTAAGGTACAGTTTAGGGTACGGGTTAGGGTTAGGGCATGGTTTAGGGTGCAGTTTAGGGTATTGCTACAGTTAGGGTTAAGGTAAGGGTTTGGGTACTGGTTAGTGTTAGGGTACAGGTTAGGATTAGGGTATGGTTTAGGGTATTTATTAAACCTCTCCCACTCTCCAGATATCACTTAACACATAAAGGAATATTATTTGGGGTCCAGCCATGGAGAAGAATTTAGACACTAGGATAAGACATAGAACACACACATTATAAATAAATCACATTAGGATTTTTTTTCACCTGTACATTAAAACACTAGTGCTTAGGAATTCTAATGGAGACAGAAGCAGTTAATGGTACTTTTATGGGAATAACATCACAGATTTTCTGTAGAATACACAGATTTTGACTGGTTAGCAAGTCAAGGAGGCATGCTTTTGTTCTGAAGATTTAAACCCTTTTCTAAATTGAGCAGTTATTAGAAGTTAGAAATTTTCTCTTGCTGTTGTATTGCTTTGTGTTTTCATGATTATTCTGCTTGCATCTCCCTTGCTAAACCTTTGATTTGGGGAAGAGTGCCATTACTGGAAATGAGTTTACAGAATTTTTCTCAAAAACAGAAGGGAATGGTTCTCACCTAAATATTAAGAAATAATCTCTATACTGGTGTCCTCACAGAATTATGATTCAGGGATAATAATTCTATGAAATGTAATTAAACACACAATATCTATATTTTTTCTTTTAAATTTCCATTGTTACTTTTTAAAGTACAATTATACTTCAAGTTCTTTGTAACAAGTGAAATTTAAAAAGGTTAAAGGAAATGATAATTTTACCACTTGCCATCCTTTCCCACTCCCTGAAACGACCAGCATGTGTAGCTTTCTCTTTTATCCAGGTGTTCCTTACATCTGGAACATCATGTTTCTCACTGTGGAGAAACAGATTTAGCTCTCACACTTTTTATAGGCTGCATAACAGTCCATAGAACAGAAGTACCAAGTATTTCAGACTTAGCTTTTTGAGGGACACTCTGGTTACTTTCTGATTTATTTTGTTGTCCTGCTAATTTGTTTTAACTACAGAAAAATATTATTTAAAAAAAAATTAAGTTAGGATTAAGGATTAGGGTTTAGGGTACTGGTTAGGGTACGGGTTAGGTTTAGGGTACAGGTTAGGTTAGGGTTAGCTTTAGGGTTATGTTACAGGTTAGAGTTAGGGTACAGGTTAGTGTATGGCTACGGGTTAGGGTACAATTTAATGTTAGGGTACGGATTAGGATTATGGTACGGGTTAGGGTTGGTTTAGAGTACAGGTTAGGGTATGGCTAGGGTTAGGGTTAGGGCACAGGTTAGGGTTAGGGTATAGTTTAGGGTATGGCTACAGGCTAGGGTTAGTGTACTGGTTAGGGAACAGGTTAGTGTTAGGGTACGGGTTAGGGTTAGGACATGGGTTAGGGTTACGGTATAGATTAGGGTATGGCTACGGATTAGGGTTACTGTACGTGTTAGGTAACAGGTTATTGTTAGGGTATGGGTTATGATTAGGGTATGGGTTAGGGTACTGGTTAGGGTATGGCTATGGGTTAGTGTTAGGGTACAAGTTAGGATTAGGGCATGGTTTAGGGTTAAGGTTAGGGTTAGAGCACGGGTTAGTGTTAGGGTATGGCTTACGATTAGGGTATGGGTTAGGGTACGGTTTACGGTACTGCTACAGATTAGGGTTAGGGTATGGGTTAGGGTTAGGGTACGGGCTAGGGTTAGATTTACGTACGCTTTAGGGTTAGGGTATTTATTAAACCTCTCCCACTCTCCAGATATCACTTAGCACATAAAGGAATATTATTTGGGGTCCAGCCATGGAGAAGACTTTAGACACTAGGATAAGACAAAGAACACACACATTTTAAATAAATCTCATTAGGATTTTGTTTTTAACGTGCACATTAAAACACTTGTGCTTAGGAAATCTAATGGAAGCAGAAGCAGTAAAGGGTAGTTTTATGGGAATAACATCACAGATTTTCTGTAGAATACACAAATTTAGACTGGTTAGCAAGTCAAGGAGGCATGCTTTTGTTTTGAAGATTTAAACCCTTTTCTAAATTGAGCTGTTATTAGAAGTTAGAAATTTTCTCTTGCTGTTGTATTGCTTTGTGTTTTCATGATTATTCTGTTTGCATCTCCCTTGTTAAACCTTTGATTTGGGGAAGAGTGCCATTACTTTAAATGAGTTGACAGAATTTTTCTCAAAAACAGAAGGAAATGGTTCTCACCTAAATATTAAAAAATAATCTCTATACTTGTGTACTAACAGAAATATGATTCAGGGATAATAATTCTATGAAATGTAATGAAACACAATATATATTTTTTTCTTTTAAATTTCAATTTTTACTTTTTAAAAGTACAATTATAGTTCAAGTTCTTTGTAACAAGTGAAATTTAAAAAAAGATTAAAGGAAAATGTAATATTTTACCACTTGCCATCCTTTCCCACTCCCTGAAATGACCAGCATAATGTGTAGCTTTCTCATTTTATCCAAGTGTTCCTTACATCTGGAACGTCATGTTTCTCACTGTAGAAAAACAGATTTAGCTCTCACATTTTTTATAGGCTACTTAACAGTCCACAGAACAGAAGTAAGAAGTATTTCAGACTTAGCTTTTTGAAGGACACTCAGGTTACTTTCTATTTTATTTTGTTCTGCTAATTTGTTTTCACCGCAGAAAAATATTTTTTAAAAAAGAAGAACAAATAAGTTAGGGGTAAGGATTACGGTTTAGGGTACGGGTTAGGGTTTGAGTTAAGGTACAGGTTGGGGTTTGGGTTACGGTTAGGGTACATTTTAGGGTACGGGTTAGGGTTAGGGTACAGTTTAGGGTTAGGGGTAGGGTTAAGGATACGGTTAGGGTACGCTTTAGGGTTAGGGTATTTATTAAACCTCTTCCACTCTCCAGATGTCACTTAGCATGTAAATGAATATTATTTGTGGTCCGGACATGGAGAAGAATTTAGACACTAGGATAGGCAAAGAGAACAGGCATTATATATAAATCACATTAGGATTTTGTTTTTAACCTGTACATTAATACACTCGTGCTTAGGAAATCTAATGGTGGCAGAAGCACTAAAGGGTATAGTTTTATGGGAATAACATCACAGAATTTCTGTAGAATACACAGATTTTGATTGGTTAGAAAGTCAAGGAAGCATGCTCTTGTTCTGAGGATATAAACCCTCTTCTAAATTGAGCTGTTATTGGAAGTTAAAAATTTTTTTTCTTGCTGTTGTATTGCTTTGTTTTTTTCATGATTATTCTGCTTGCATCTCCCTTGTTAAACCTTTGATTTGGGGAAGAGTGCCATTACTTTAAATGAGTTTACAGAATTTTTCTCAAAAACAGAAGGAAATGGTTCTCACCTAAATATTAAGTAATAATCTGTATACTGTTGTACTAACAGAATTATGATTCAGGGATAATAATTCTATGAAATGTAATTAAACACACAACATATATTTTTTTCTTTTAAATTTCCATTGTTACTTTTTTAAAGTACAATTATAATTCAAGGTCTTTGTAACAAGTGAAATTTAAAAAGATTAAAGTAAAAGATAATATTTTACCACTTGCCATCCTTTCCCACTCCCTGAAACGACCAGCATAATGTGTAGCTTTCTCATTTTATACAGGTGTTCCTTACATCTGGAACATCATGTTTCTCACTGTAGAAAAACAGATTTAGCTCTCACACTTTTTATAGGCTACATAACAATCCATAGAACAGAAGTACCAAGTATTTCAGACTTAGCTTTTTGAGGGACACTCTGGTTACTTTCTGTTTTATTTTATTGTTCTGCTAATTTATTTTCACTGCAGAAAAATATGTTTTAAAATAAAAAAAATATTTAGGATTACGGATTAGGGTTTAGAGTAAGGGTTAGGGTACAGTTTAGGTTTAGGGTACAGGTTAGGTTTTAGGTTAGGGTTAGGGTACGGGTTAGAGTTAGGGTACAGTTTAGTGTATGGCTACCAGTTAGGCATAGGGTACGATTTAGTGTACGGGTTAGTGTACGGGTATGGTTTAGGGTTAGGGTATGGGTTAGGATTAGGGTAAGGGTTAGGGTTCGCACACGGGTTAGGTTTAGGGTATGGCTATGGGTTAGGGTTAGTGTATGGGTTAGGAAACGGGTTAGTGTTAGGGTACGGGTTAGGGTACGGAATGGGGCACAGGTTAGGCTTAGGGTTAAGGCACGGATTACGGGTAGGGTATAGTTTAGGGTACGGCTACGGGTTAGGGTACGAGTTATGGTTAGAGTGTTAGGGTACGGGTTACGGTACTGGTTAATGTTAGGGTACGGGTTAGGGTTAGATTATAGTTTAGGGTATGGCTACGGGATAGGGTTATTGTATGGGTTAGTGTTCGGGTACGGGTTAGAATTAGGTTATGTGTTCGGGTACGAGTTAAGGTATGGGTTAGGGTTAGAGGTAGGTTACAGGTTAGGGTATGGGTTAGGGTTAGTGTACAGGTTAGGGAAGGGTTAGGGTATAGTTTACGGTATGGCTACGGATTAGGGTTAGGGTACAGGTTAGGGTTACGGTACGGCTTCCGATTAGGGTATGGGTTAGCGTACGGTTTACGGTACAGGTTAGTGTTAGGGTACGGGTTAGCATAAGCGTATGGGTTAGGGTACAGGTTAAGGTTAGGTTTAATATACGCTTTAGAGTTAGTGTATTTATTAAACCTCTCCCACTCTCCAGATATAACTTAGCACGTAAAGGAATATTATTTGGGGTCCAGCCATGGAGAAGACTTTAGACACTATGATAAGACAACACACACATTTTAAATAAATCTCATTAGGATTTTGTTTTTAACGTGCACATTAAAACACTTGTGCTTAGGAAATCTAATGGAGGCAGAAGCAGTAAAGGGTAGTGTTATGGGAATAACATCACATATTTTCTGTAGAATACACAGATTTTGATTGGTTAGAAAGTCAAGGAGGCATGCTTTTGTTCTGAAGATTTAAACCCTTTTCTAAATTGAGCAGTTATTGGAAGTTAAAAATTTTCTCTTGCTGTTTTATTGCTTTGTTTTTTCATGATTATTCTGCTTGCATCTCCCTTGTTAAACCTTTGATTTGGGGAAGAGTGCCATTACTGGAAATGGGTTTATAGAATTCTTCTCAAAAACAGAGGGAAATGGTTCTCACCTAAATATTAAGAAATACTCTCTATACTGGTGTCCTCACAGAAATATGATTCAGGGATAATAATTCTATGAAATGTAATTAAACACAATATATTTTTTCTTTTAAAATTCCATTGTTACTTTTTTAAAGTACAATTATAATTCAAGTTCTTTGTAACAAGTGAAATTTAAAAAGATTAAAGGAAAAGATAATATTTTACCACTTGCCATCCCACTCCCTGAAACGACCAGCATAATGTGTAGCTTTCTGTGGAATACCAAGAGAGGTCTACTCAACACTGTAATAACCTACACGGGAAAGGATCCAAAGATGAATACATCGATACATAGATATAATGAACCAGATTCTGTACACCTATAACACACAAAACATTTTTATCAAGTTTGCTCTGATAGTAAATAACAACTAAATTTAGAAAACAAACAAGAAGTAAGGAGATATAAGCTCTTGAGGAATTGCCCTGGCACATTCCGCTCTAATTTGCAGCCTACTAACACGACTTCCAGGAACGCCCTGTTGCCCAAAAACCCAGAGTTGGAAATGGAGAAATGCTTCCGCCTTGTGGCCGTTTCTCGCAAGAGCGGCTTTAAACCCACAGCTAACGGTGACTTAACAATTACAAGGACTCAGGGCTGTACAAGTCACTTGCCTCAGAAAATGTCTGGAGCTAGGGAATGGCCAAAAAAATTCATAACAGGCAAATGTTTCAAGGAGATAGTATGAAGAGGTAAGTTTTACTATTTTTCAAAAAAAAGGAAAATGGATAAAAGCTCAACATCAGGAATTATTAGACTCATCTAATCTACAGTAAGGTTTCAACTCGCACAAGTCAACTACCATCAGCAAAAAGTCTACAAACAATAAATGCTGAAGGGGTTTTAGAGAACTCTGTACCCTCTAGCTGCTGGTGAGATGTAATGTGGTAACAGCCAATAATGAGAACAGAAAGGAGCTGCATTTAAAAGTAAAAATTGAGCCAACATTGCATCCAGCAGGCCCACCGCTGAGCCTCTCACCTGAGACGATCAGAGTCGAGACGACACAGGCTGCAACAGCTGCACTGCAGGAATTTTCACAATAGCCAAGACACGGAAGCAAACAAAATGTCCATCAACAGATGAATGGATAAGAAGATCTGGTCCTTGTACACAATGGATTATTAGCCATGGAAAACAGTGAAACACTGCTCTTTGAGGCACCATAGTTGAGCCTAGAGATAATCACCGAACATGAGGTAAGTCGGAAAGCAAAAGACATATCCTATGATATCACTTATAGGCGTTATCTAACAACTGACACAAATGAATATATTTCCACAGAGAAAGATACTCACAGACTTAGAAAACAAACTATGCTTATCTAAAACGAAAGGTGGGGGGAATGGATAAATTAAGATTAGGGTTACTATATGTGTACAAATACATGTTAAATACATATATCAAAAAGACCGACCATATAGGAAGGGAGGTCTACGGAACACTCTGTAATAATTCACATGGGAAGAGGATCTGTAGATGAATTGATATATATATAATGTACAAACGAACCACGTGGTGTACACCTAGGACAAACAATATTCTAATCATTACCCCGTTTAAAAAAATTAAAACAATGAACAAAAAGTAATGTGACATAAACTTCTGGGGTTTTCTCCTGGCACATTCCATTCTAATTTACAACCTGGGAACACGACTTCCAGAAAGGCTCTGCTGCCCTAGTAACCAGATGTGGGAATGGAGCAATGCTGACGCCTTGTGGCCGTTTCTTCAAGAGGTTTATTGTACTCAAGGTTTTTTTCTGTATTTGTTTAACAGAATAAAATTAGGCGTGGAAACATGCTGAACATTTGGAATTATTCAAGACATGCAAATACAAATTACAAAAACCTGTCCACTCACCCCAGTCAGAATGGCCATCAGCAAAAATTCTACAAACAATAAATGCTGAAGTGGTTGTGGAGAAATGCATACTCTCGGTTCTAATTGGGACGTGGTAAGAGTCACTAACGAAAACACAATGAGGTGCCTTGAAACGGTAAACATTGTGCTACCATTCAATCAAGCATCCCCTGTGCTGGGCCTATCGCCTGAGAGGATGAGAATCAAAAAGACACAGGCTGGCAATCCTGCACTCCAGCAATATTTACC
This sequence comes from Physeter macrocephalus, assembly GCF_002837175.3. NCBI lineage: Eukaryota > Metazoa > Chordata > Mammalia > Artiodactyla > Physeteridae > Physeter > Physeter macrocephalus. Next base: position 28,248,507 of record NC_041228.1, on the reverse strand, counting down.
ATAGCCAACACCTGGAAGAAATGAAAATGCCCATCAACAGAAGAATGCAGAAAGAAGAAGTGGTCCATGTACACAATGGAATATTACTCCAATGAAAAATATAAATTCAATTTTAAAGGGGCACGGGTTCGTGCCCCGGTCGGTGAAGCTCTCACATGCCGCAGAGCGCCTAGGCCCATGATCCATGGCCTCTGAGCCTGCGCGTCTGGGGCCTGTGCTCCACAACGGGAGAGGCCAAAACAGTGAGAGGCCCGCAAACCACAAAAAATAAAACAAAACAAAACTATATATATATATATATAAATTCAGTTTAAAAAACAAACATAAGTAAGGAGACATATGCTTTTGGGGGTTTGTTCGGGCACATTCCACTCTAATTTATAACCGAGGAACACCACGGGCAGGAAGGTCTGTTTCACTCGTTACCAGTGGGGAACGCAGAAATGCTGCCGCCCTCTGGCCGTTACCTGCAACAGCAGCTTGAAAACCTGTGCTAATGGTCACTTCATATGCACAAGTACTGGAGGGCTGTAAATGAAACCTGCCCTCAAAATGTGTTGAGGGAGGTAATGGCCAACATTTTTCAAAATGTGGCCCATACTTCCAGAAATGTATTTGAAGAGGTAAGGTGTACACGCAGTTTGAAGAAAACAATGACATCCCTGAAAGCTCAATTTCAAGGGATTATGAGATGTATGCAAATGCAACCACAAAGAGGTATCAGCTCACACCAGTCAGAAGAACCATCAGCAACAAAACTACAAACAATAAATGCTGAAGGGGTCGTGGAGAAGTGCATACCCTCAACGTTAAGTGGGAGTTAACCTGGCAAGTTGCCACTAATGAGAACAGAATGGAGGTGCCTTTACAAGGTAAACATTGAGCTACGATATGATCCAGCAGGCCCACTCCTGGGCCTATAATCTAAGAAGACAGAATTGGAAAGACACAGGCAGGCAAATCTGCATTGCAGCAGTATTTCAATAGCCAAGACATGGAAACCAAAAAGCCCATCAACAGATGAGTGGACAAAGAACAACTGGAACATGTACAGGTGGAATATTAGCCAAGGAAAAAAAATGGCACAATGCCATTTGCAGCACCATAGGTGAGTCTAGAGTTAATCACGCAACTTGCAGTAAGTCACAAATCGAAAGACACATATCCTATGATATCACTTATAGGTGTTACCTAAAAATTGATATCACTGAAGATATTTCCACAGAGAAAGGCAATCACAGATTCATTAAACAGACATACGGTTCACCACTGGAAAGGTGTGAGGATTGTATACATTAGGATATTGGGTTTAACAGATATACAAACACAGGTGAAATATATAATCACCAAAGACCTATGGAATACCAAGAGAAGACTACTCAACATTGTGTCCTAACCTACACGGACAAAGAATCCAAAGAAGAATAGATATATGCATATGTGTAAAAGAACCACATCTTGCACACCTACAACAAGCAAAACATTGTAATCAAACTTGCTGTGATAAAAAATTAATATTAAATTAAAAAAACGAAGAAGAAGTAGTGGGGCATAAACTTAAGGGGCTTTTTCCTGGCACATTCCATTCTCATTTACAACACAGAACCGGACTTTCATTGAGGCTCTGTTGCCCTAGTAACCAGATTTGGTAAAGGAGAACTGCTGCCGCCTTGTGGCCGTTTCTCAAAACAGCAGCTTTAAACCCAGCGCTAATGGTCACTTGATATTCAAAATCATTGCAGGCCTGTAAATGACACCTGCCCTCAAAACAAATCCTTGGGTCGTAAATCGAGCAAAAAACTCAAAAGACATGCACATTTCAAAATGACAATTTCAAGAGGCATATTTTACGCACATTTTGTCTTCTCTATTTTTTGTTGTTAAAAAACAGTGCATGGAGAAATGCTCAACATCAGGAATTAATACAGCCATGCAAATCTAGTCTACAAAAACGTTCACCCACAGTCGTCAGCATGATCATCAGCAAAAAAGTCTACAAAGAGTAAATGCTGAAGGGGTTTTAGAGAACTCTGTACCCTCTAGCTGCTGCTGGGAGGTAAACTGGTAGCAGCCAGAAGTGAGAACAGAATGGAGGTGCGTTTAAGGTAAAAATTGAACTACCATGGAATCGGGTAGTCCCACTGATGGGCCTATCACCTGAGTAGACCAAAATAAAAAAGACACAGGCTGGCCATCTTGCACTGCAGCAACATGTACCATAGCCAAGACTTGGAAGAAACCAAAATGTCCATCAACAGAACAATGCACCAACAAGAAGTGGTCCATGTACACAATGGAATATTAGCCATGGAAAAGCATGGAACAGTGCTGTTGGCACCACCATAGAAGGATCTAGAAATAATCACCCAAGTGAAGTACGAAATAAACCGAACGAGAGATAGCCGATGACATCGCTTATAGTTGTTACCTAAAAAAGTCAAAGCAGGCAAGTGTGTCAAAGAGATAGTATGAAGAGGTAAGTTGTACTCACTCTTTTTCAAAAAAAATGAAAATGGATAAAAGCTCAACATCAGGAATTATTAGACTCATCTAACCTACAAAAAGGTTTCAACTCACAAAAGTCAACTACCATCAGCAAAAAGTCTACAAACAATAAATGCTGAAGGGGTTTTAGAGAACTCTGTACCCTCTAGCTGCTGGTGAGATGTAAAGTGGTAACAGCCAATAATGAGAACCGAAAGGAGCTGCGTTTAAAAGTGAAAACTGAGCCACCATTCCATTCAGCCGGCACACTGCTGAGCTTCTCACGTGAGAAGACCAGAGTCGAGAAGACACAGACTGCAGCAGCGCACTCCACGAATTTTCACAATAGACAAGACACGGAAGCAACCAAAATGTCCATCAACAGATGAGCGGATAAGAAGAACTGGTCCCTGTACACAGTGGAATATTAGCCATGGAAAACAATGAAATCCTGCTCTTTGAGGCACCATAGATGAGCATAGAGATAATCACAGAACATGAGGTAAGTCAGAAAGCAAAAGACATATCCTATGATATCACTTATAGGCGTTATCTAACAACTGACACAAATGAACATATTTCCACAGAGAAAGACACTCACAGACTTAGAAAACAAACTATGCTTATCTAAAAAGAAAGGTGGGGGGAATGGATAAATTAAGTTTACCCTATGTGTACAAATACATTTTAAATACATATATCAAACAGACCGACCATATAGCTAGGGAGGTCACCGGAACCCTCTGCAATAATTTACATGGGAAAAGGATCTGTACATGAATAGCTATATATATAATGTACAAATGAACCAGATTGTGTATACTGCAGGCCTGTAAATGACACCTGCCCTCAAAAAAAATCCTGAGGTCGAAAATCGATGAAAACAATCAAAAGAGGGCAACCTTCCAAGAGAACAATTTCAAGAGGTTTATTGTACTCACAGTTTTTTTCTGTTTTTGTTTAACAGAATAAAAAATGTCGTGGAAAAATGCTGAACATTAGGAATTATTAAAGACATGCAAATACAAACACCTATCCACTCACACCAGTCAGAATGGCCATCAGCAAAAATTCTACAAACAATAAATACTGAAGGGGTTGTGGAGAAATGCGTACTCTCGGTTCTAAATGGGACGTGGTGAGAGCCACTGACGAAAACACAATGGCGGTGCCTCGAAACGGGAAACATGGAGCTACCATTCCATCACGCATCCCCTGTGCCGGGCCTATCGCCTGAGAGGATGAGAATCAAAAAGACACAGGCTGGCAATCCTGCACTCCAGCAATATTTACCAGGGCCAGCACTTGGAAGCAATGAAAATGTCCATCAACAGAGGAATGCAGAAAGAAGAAGTGGTCCATGTACACAATGGAATTGTACTCCAATGAAAAATATTAATTCAATTTTAAAAACAAATATCAGGAAGGAGACATCAGCTTTTGGGGATTTATCCAGACACATTCCACTGTAATTTATAACCGAGGAACACCACTGGCAGGAAGGTGTGTTTCACTAGTTACCAGAGTGGGGAACACAGAAATGCCGCCGCCCTCTGGCCGTTACCTGCAGCAGCAGCTTGGAAACCTGTGCTAATGGTCACTTCATATGCACAAGTACTGGAGGGCTGTAAATGAAACCTGCCCTCAAAATGTCTTGAGGTAAGTAATGGCCAAAATATTTCAAAATGTGACACATACTTCAAGAAAACAATTTGAAGAGGTAAGCTGTACACGCACTTTGAGGAAAACAATGACATCCCTGAAAGCTCAGTTTCAAGGGATTATGAGATGTATGCAAATGCAACCACAAAGAGGTATGAGATCACACCAGTCAGAAGAAGCATCAGCAACAAAACTACAAACAACAAATGCTGAAGGGGTGGTGGAGAAGTGCATACCCTCAATGTTAAGTGGGACTTAACCTGGTAAGAGCCACTAATGAGAACAGAATGGACGTGCCTTTACAAGGTAAACATTGAGCTACGAGGTGATCCAGCGGGCCCACTGCTGGGCCTGAAACCTACGAAGACAGAATTGGAAAGACACAGGCAGGCAAATCTGTATTGCAGCAGTATTACAATAGCCAAGACATGGAAACAACCAAAAAGCCCATCAACAGATGAGTGGACAAAGAAGAACCGGAACATGTACAGATGGAATATTAGCCAAGGAAAAAAATGGCACAATGCCATTTGCAGCACCATAGGTGAGTCTAGAGATAATCACGCAACTTGCAGTAAGTCACAAAGCGAAAGACACATATCCTATGATATCACTTATAGGTGTTACTTAAAAATTGATCTCACTGAACATATTTCCCCAGAGAAAGGCAATCACAGATTCAATAAACACACTTATAGTTCACCAATGGAAAGGTGTGAGGATTGTATACATTAGGATATTGGGTTTAACAGATATACAAACACAGGTGAAATATATAATCACCAAAGACCTACAGAATACCAAGAGAAGACTACTCAATATTGTGTCATAACCTACATGAGAAAAGGATCCAAAGAAGAATAGATATATGTATCTGTGTGAAAGAACCACATCTTGCACACCTAGAACAAGCAAAACATTGTAATCAAACTTGCTGTGATAAAAAATAAAAATTAAATTAAAAAACGAACAAGAATTAGTGAGACATAAACTTAAGGGGCTTTTTCCTGGCACATTCCATTCTCATTTGCCACCTGGAACACGACTTCCATTGAGGCTCTGTTGCCCTAGTAACCAGATTTGGTAAAGGAGAACTGCTGCCGCCTTGTGGCCGTTTCTCAAAACAGCAGCTTTAAACCCAGCGCTAATGGTCACTTGATATTCAAAATCATTGCAGGCCTGTAAATGACACCTGCCCTCAAAACAAATCCTTGGGTCGTAAATCGAGCAAAAAACTCAAAAGACGTGCACATTTCAAAATGACAATTTCAAGAGGCATATTTTACACACATTTTGTCTTCTTTTACTTTCTTTCTTTTTTTGTTGTTAAAAAGGGCATGAAAAAATGCTCAACATGAGGAATTAATAAAGCCATGCAAATCCAGTCTACAAAAACCTTCACCTCACAGCCGTCAGAATGATCATCAGCAAAAAAGTCTACAAATAATAAATGCTGAAAGTGTTTTAGAGTACTGCGTACCCTCTAGCTGCTCGTGAGATGTAAAGTGGTAAGAGCCAAATACTGAGAACAGAAAGAGCTGCGTTTAAAAGTAAAAATTGAGCCACCAATCCATCTAGCAGGCCCACCACTGAGCCTCTCACCTGAGAAGAGCAGAGTCGAGAAGACACAGGCTGCAAAAGCTGCACTGCAGGAATTTTCACAATATCCAAGACACGGAAGAAACCAAAATGTCCATCAACAGATGGATGGATAAGAAGAACTGGTCCATGTACATAGTGGAATATTAGCCATGGAAAACAATGAAACACTGCTCTTTGAGGCACCATAGATGAGCCTAGAGAAAATCACAGAACATGAGGTAAGTCGGAAAGCAAAGACATATCCTATGATATCACTTATAGGCGTTATCTAACAACTGACACAAATGAACATATTTCCGCAGAGAAAACACTCACAGACTATGCTTATCTAAAATGAAAGGTTGGGGGAATGGATAAATTAAGATTAGGGTTACCATTTGTGTACAAATACATGTTAAATACATATATCAAAAAGATCGACCATATAGCAAGGGAGGTCCATGGAACCCTCTGCAATAATTTACATGGGAAGAGGATCTGTACATGAATATACATATATATATAT
>NC_041228.1:28240459-28241664 GCF_002837175.3 Physeter macrocephalus | reverse complement strand
TCACCTCACAGCCATCAGAATGATCTTCTGGGAAATGTCTACAAAGAATAAATGCTGAAGGGGTTTTAGTGAACTGTGTACCCTCTACCTTCTGGAGGGATGTAAACTGTTAACAGTCAGTAGTGAGAACATAATAGAGGTGCGTTTAAAGGGAAATATTGAGCTACCATGTGATCGGGTAGGCCCACTGATGGGCCTATTACCTGAGTAGACAAGAATAAAGAAGGCACAGGCTGGCAATCCTTCACTGCAGCAACATGTACCATAGCCAAGGCTTGGAAGAAACCAAAGTGTCCATCAACAGAAAAATGCACAACGAAGAAGTGGTCCATGTACACATGGAATATTAGCCATGGAAAAGAATGATACAGTGCCGTTTGCACCACCATAGAAGGACCTAGAGATAAACACCCAATCTGAAGTAGGGAGGAAACCAAAAAACAGATATCTTATGATATCACTTATAGGTGCTACCTAAAAATTGATACCCATGAAATTATTTCCAAGAGAAGGACACGCATAGATTAAAAAAACAAAATTATGTTCACCCAAATGGAAAAGTGTAAGGAATGGATGAATTAGGATATGGAGGTTAACAGACATGTACTAATACATATGAAATATATATCACAAAATACCTATGCAATACCAAGAGAGGTCTACTCAACACCCTGTAATAACCTACATGGTAAAGGATCCAAAAGTGAATAGTTAGATACATAGATATAATGAGTCAGATTCTGTACACCTAAAACAAACAACATTTTTATCAAATTTGCTCTGATAATAAATAAAAATTAAATTTAAAAAACAAAGAAGAAGTAAGGACATATAAGCTCTTGGGGGTTTGCCCTGGCACATTCCCCTCTAACTTGCAGCCTACTAACACGATTTCCAGGAAGGCTCTGTTGCCCCAAAACCCAGAGCTGGAAATGTAGAAATGCTGCTGCCTGGTTGCTGTTTCCCGGAAGAGCAGCTTTAAACCCACAGCTATCTGTCACTTAACATTCACAAAGGACTTCCCTGGTGGCGCAATAGTTGAGAGTCTGCCTGCCAGTGCAGAGGACACGGGTTCGTGCCCCGGTCCGGGAAGATCCCACATGCAGTGAAGCGGCTGGGCCCATGAGCCACGGCCGCTGAGCCTGCGCATCCGGAGCCTGTGCTCCACAACGGGAGAGGCCACAACAGTGAGAGGCCCGCGTATC
>NC_041228.1:28238861-28240087 GCF_002837175.3 Physeter macrocephalus | reverse complement strand
CTACTGACAAGTTAATTTTTAAAAAAGTATGAAGAGATAAGTTATATTTACTCTTTTTTTTTTTAAAAAAAGGGAAATGGATAAAAGCTCAACATCAGGAATTATTAGACTCAGGCAAACCTAATCATCAAAAAGGTTTCAACTCACATCACTCGAATGACCATCGGCAAAATGTCTACAAACAATAAATGCTGAAGGTGTTTTAGCGAACTGTGTACTCTCTAGCTGCTGGTGAGATGTAAAATGGTAAGAGCCAGTAATGAGAACAGAAAGGAGCTGCATTTAAAAGTAAAAATCGAGATGTCATTCGATCCAGCACTCCCACCACTGGGCCTATCACCTAAGAGCCAAATCGAGAAGACACAGACTGACAAAGTTGTACTGCAGCAATATTCAAAATAGCCAAGACATGGAAGCAGCCAAAATGTCAATCAACAGATGAATGGACAAAGAAGTGTTACATGTATCTAATGGAAGATTAGCTTTCGAAAAAAATGAACAACGCCATTTTCATGACTACATGCGAGTGTAGAAATAATCATATTATGTTACGTAAGTCAAAAGTTTATGATATATATCCTATGATATAATTTATAGAGGTTATCTTAAGATTCCTACCAATGAACATATTTCCAAAGGAAAAGACACTCAGAGACGTAGAAAACAAACTAATGGTTAACCAAAATGAAAGGTGGGAGGATGTATAAATTAGGATTATGGCTTTAACATACCTACACTAATGCATGTTATATGTATATAAACATAGAACATATAAAATATATAAATTATATAATCACTAATACATATAAATTATATAATCACCAAACACCTACCAAGTACCAAGGGAGGTCTACTCAACACTCTGTAATAACCTACATGGTAACAGGATACAAAGATGAACAGATATATGTATGAAAAATTGATCAGAATTGGTACACCCAGAGAATCACAACACTCTAATAAAATTTACTCCAATAAAAAAACATAAAATAAATTTAATAAGCATAAGTAGGAGACGTAAACTTTTGGGAGTTTGTCCTGGAGCATTACACTACAATTTGCAACCTAGGAACACAACTTCCAGGAAGGCTCTCCTACCCTTGTAACCAAAGCTGGGAATGTAGAAATCTGCCGCCTTGTGGCCAATTCCCGCAACAGCAGCTTTAATCCCAGTGCTATTAGTCACTTAATATTCACAAGGACTGCAGGGCTTTAAATGACACCTG
>NC_041228.1:28238155-28238538 GCF_002837175.3 Physeter macrocephalus | reverse complement strand
CAAAATGTCCATGTACAGATGAATGGAGAAAGAAGAAATGGTACATGTACCCAATCGAATATTAGCCATGGAAAATACGATACAATGCCTTCTGCAGCACCACTGACGAACTAGGGGTAATCGTACTACGTAAAGTAAGTCACAAAAAGAAAGACAAATATCCGATGATATCATTTACTAGTGTTATCTAAAAATTGATACCCATGAACATATTTCCACTGCAAAAAAAACCCATACAGACTTTGAAAAGGTAAAAGGAATGGAAAAATTAGGATGTTGGGGTTAACATGCATTTAATAATTCATATAAAATATATAATCAAGAAGGACCTACTAGATGCCAAGGGAGGTCTACTCAACTCTCTCTAATGACCAACATGGGAA
>NC_041228.1:28229772-28236926 GCF_002837175.3 Physeter macrocephalus | reverse complement strand
AGAATGAAGGAATGCCATTTGCAGCATCATGGCTAGAATTAGAGATAATCATACTAAGTGAAGTAAGTCAGAAAGAGAAAGTCAAATATCATATGATACTACTTATAGCTGAAATTTAAAAATTGATACCAATGAACTAATTTACAAGAGAGAAACAGGGACTTTCCAGGTGGTCCAATGGTTAAGAATCTGAGCTGCCAATTCAGGGGGCATGTGTTCTATCCCTGGTGTTGGGAGAACTAATATCACACATGCCTCACAGTACAGCCAAAAAAATAAAATAAGAGAGAGAGAAACACACTCACAGACTTAGAAAACAAACTTATGGTTACCCAGTGAGAAAGGTGCGTGGAAGGAATAAATCAGGAGGCTGGGAAAATATTTACACACTAAGACATATAACATAGGTGATCAACAAGAACCTACTGTATAACAAAGGGAAGTCTACTCAACACTCTCTAATAGCCCATATGGGAAAAGAATCTGAAGATGAATAGACATATGAATATACATAACTAGATTCTGTACACCTACCACAAACAGAATGTTTTAAATCAACTTTACTCCAATAAAAAAGAAAAATTAAATGAAAAAAAAAAGAAGTAACAAAACAGAAGATTTTGGATGTTTGTTCTGCCACAGCCCACACTAATTTACAATCAGGAGCCCGTCTGCCACAGTGGGTCTTGTTACCCAGGTAACCAGAGAGGGGCATGAAGGAAATCCTACTGCATGTGCCCATTCCAACAACAGCAACTTTAAAACATGTGTTTACAGGCACTTAATATTCACAAGGATTGCCAGGGTGTAAATGACACCTGCCGTTAACAAATGTCCTGTGGTAGTTATCGAACAGAAATTCAAAATAGTCAGACTTTCGAAAAGCCAATGTCAACTGTAACTTTTACTCACAGTGTTTTTAAAAAAAACACATGCAAAGATGCTCAACATCTCGAATTATTATGCATATGCAAATCAAAACTACGACAAGGTATCATCTCACACAGTCAGAATGGCCATCATCAAAAAGTTTACATACCATAAATGCTGGAGAGGACATGGAGAAAAGGGAACCCTCCTATGCTGTTGGTGAGATGTAAGCTGGTAACAGCCACTATAAAGCACAGTATGGAGATGCCTTTAAAAAGTAAAAATAGAGCTACCATATCATCCAGCAGTCCTACTTCTGGGTGTACATCTGCAGAAAGCCAGAATTCAAAAAGACAAATGCACCCAAACCCAAACATGCACTGCAGCACTATTTACAATAACCAAGACATGGAGGCAACCAAAATGTCCATCAACAGATGAATGGATAATGAAGAAGTGGTACATGTACACAATCAAATATTACTCAGAAGTGAAAAAGCATGATCATCTCTAGGTCCATTCCTCTTGCTGCAAATGGCATTATTTCAGTCTAAGTGAATTAAGTCAGATAGAAAAAGACAAATATCATATGATATCACTTAGAGTGGAGTCTAAAAAATGATAGAAATGAACAAATTTATAAAACAGAAACAAACCAATAGATTTCAGATATAATTCAGGCAGAAAAATTTATAAATCTGTTACCAGTCACTAAATGTCAACCTGAAAAATTTAAGCAATAAATAACATTGTAAAGGTATTAATTCTCCCCCAAATTAACCTTTACCAGGCATTAGCAAAGTAAACCTGGAGATCACATCCAGCCTATCACCTTCTTTTGTAAATTAAATGGAATGAATGACCCACAAGAAAACCCATAATGAGATGTCATGTCACACCTCTCAACATGGCTATTATTCCAAAGTCTACAAATATGAAATGTTGTTCATGACATGGAGAAGGGATTCCTAGTACACCGTTGGTGAGATTGTAAATTAGTACACCCACTATGAAAAGAATATGGAGGTCCTGAAAAAAGCTAAAAGTAGAACTACCATATTAGCCAACAATTCACTGCTTGGTATATGTCCAAAGAAAATGAAGACACCAATTTGACAAGATACATGCATCCCAACGTTCATAGCAGCATTATTTGAAATTGCCAACATATGGAAGCAAACTAAATGTCCATCAACAGATGAGTGGATAAAGAAGATGTGGTATGTATACACAATAAACTATTACTCAGCCATTAAAAAGGATCAAATTCTGCCACTTGCAACAACATGGATAGGCCTAGAATATTTATACCTCCTTAAATAAGTTAGAGAAAACAAATACTCTATGTTCTCACTTCTCTGTAGAATCTACAAATGCAAGAAAGGAATGTATATAACAAAACAGAAATAGACTCACAGAGAACAAATTAGTGGTTACTGGTGGGGCGAGTGAAGGGGAGAGGGAAAGACAATAGTTGGTTTCTCTAAATCCACTAGCCCTATGGATGAAATAAACAAACAAGGATATATAGTACAACACAGGGAAATATAGCCATTATTTTGTAATCACTTTAGTGGAGCATGATCTATAAAAATAGTCAATCCATATATTGTACCCCCGAGACTAATGTAATATTGTAAATCAACTATACTTCAATGTAAATAATCCACAGGGTGGCTGAATGGATTAAAGAAAGTTCAACTATACTGTATACAAGACATTCATGTTAACTTCTAATCCACATATAGCGTAAAATTGAATGATTGGAAGAAAATTACTCCATGAAAATGATACTTGCCAGACTAGTCTATTATCAGGCAAAAAAGACTTGAAGTCAAACCTCTCAAAGGAAAGAAGGTTATCATATAATGATAAATGGATTAATTCATCAAGAAATCATGACAATTATAAATATGTATGTATTCAGCTTTGGAGCCTCTCAACACATAAAGAATATATTAACCCACATGAAGGGGAAAATGTGCAGAAATAAAGTAATGGTAAGAAACATCGATACCCAACTTTCAACAATGTATAGATCATCTGGACAGAATATCAATCAGGAAACACTGAACTTGAACACACACTTGATATCAAATGAACCACATACATCTACAGTATATTCCACTCAACAGCAGCAAACTTTCCATTCTTCTTAAGTACACATAGAACATTGCCTAGGGTAGATCCTCTGTTAAGCCACAAAACAAGTCTTCAAAAATCCAAGAATATTGAAATCATATCAAGGATCATTTACAAACACAATGACATGAAACTGAAATTCAATATTAAAAAGAATAATTGAAAAATCAAGAACACTTAGAAATTGAACAATAAGCTTCTGGGGGCTTCCATGGTGGCGCAGTGGTTGAGAATCCACCTGCTAATGCAGGGGACACGGGTTCGAGCCCTGGTCTGGGAAAATCCCACATGCCACGGAGCAACTAAGCCCGTCTGGAACAACTACAGAGCCTGTGCTCTAGAGCCCGTGAGCCACAACTACTGAGTCCATGTGCCACAACTATGGAAGCCCACACGCTTACAGCCCATGCTCCACAATGAGAGAAGCCACTGCAATGAGAAGCCCGTGCACTGCAACAAAGAGTAGCCCCCGCTCTCCACAACTAGAGAAAGCCCATGTGCAGAAATGATCACCCAACACAGCCAAAAATAAATAAATAAAATGAATAAATTTATATTAAAAAATAAGCTTCTGAATAGCCAATGCATACAGGAATAAATCAAAAGGGAAATTTAAAAGAAATCTTAAAGCAAACAAAATTGGAAACACAAAGTACCTCAATTTATGGAATACAGGAAGAAGACTGCAATTAAAAGAGTTATGTTTACAGTAATAAATACATATATTTTCAAAGAATTCTTGTGAGAGGATCAAGATGATAGAGTAGGAAGATACTGAGCTTTCCACAACTAAAGATATAAGGAAGGAGAAACCACAAGGCAGGTAGGAGGACTGGAAACACAGTCTAATTGGAACCCACATGTGGAGCACAGTGACCCACAGCTGGAAGATATCACAATTGCATAGATCCTCCACATGGAGGGAAGGGTCTGAGCCTGGCATCAGGCTGCTCAGCCCAGGGTTCCTGCACTGGAAGAAAAGAACACAGCAGGTCTGGCTTTGAAAACCTGCAGGGCTTAATTTCAGGAAAGCTGGAGACTAAAGAAAACTGAGACTTTGCTCTCATAGGGCACACACAAATCTCACATGTTCTCAGTCCCTGGGAAGAGCCAGTAATGTAAAAGACACCTCTGTCAGACCCACTTGCTAATCTTGGAGAGCTTCTTGGAAAGGCAAAATGCATCTGGGACTCCCGCTAGGAATTAAGACATTGGCAAGCAACGTTTTAGAGTCTTCCCTGGAACTGATTAGAATCAGGGGCCTGCCCCATTTACCACCATGCCCATAGCACTCCTGCACCAGAAGGCCTCACAACCGGATATGCTGGGGTCCTACTCTGTCCGCCTGTGCACCTGCGGCACCACACGGCCACCCATAATGGAGGGCCGCCTTGGCTATCAGCACACCCACAGCAATCGCATACTGCAGGGGGTCACAGCCATGTAGGCCAGGGTCCAACACCGCCTACCAGCTTGTCTACAGCAGTTGGCCCTGCCGTAAGAGAAAGGTGTGTGCAGCCCACACAGGGGACATGCCTGGAGCATGTGGCTCTGCTGGCCAGAGGACAATATGCTGCTGGGCCCTATCAGTCATCTCCTATACAAGGCCACTTCTCTGAGACCCGGGAATGTAACAACCTGAACCTAATGAATAGAAATGCACAGAGAATTAGGAAACATAAGGAAATAGAGGAATATGTTACAAATGAAGTAACAAGACACGACATCAGAAAAAGAACTGAATAAAACAGGGATAAGCAATCTACCCGATAAAAAAACTGTTCACAGTAATGATTATAAAGATGCTCACCCAAGTCAGGAGAAGAATAGATAGACATAGTGAGAATTTCAACAAAGAGTAATATGTCATATGTCAAAAAGAACCAAAAAGTGAACAATACAATAAAAGAGAATAAACCCACACACACCCACACACGAGAGAAGCCACATTATATTATATGATACAGAAGAATAGGTCAGTGAAATGGAAAACAGAGTAGTGAAAATCACCTAAACTGAATAGCACACAGAAAAAACAGTTAAGACTATAGGTAAAGAGACCTCTGAGACAACATCAAGAATATTAACATGAGCATTGCAGGGGCCCCAGAACGAGGAGAAGAGAGAAACGGGCAGAGAACTTATTAGACAATATAGTAACTGATAACTTTCCTAACCTGGGGAAGGAAACACACTTCCAGGTCCAGGAAGCACAGAGTCCCAAACAAGATGAAGACAAACAGGTCCACACCAAGACATATTATAAAGCGCCAAAAATCTTAAAATTTAAAGAGGGATCACAGAAGCAGTGAAATAAAAGGGTCTAGTTATGTTCAAGGTATTCCCATAAGACTGTCAGAAGACTTCTCAGCAGAATTTGCAGACTAGGAAGGAATGATAGGGTATATTCAATGGGCTAAAAAGAAAAAGCCTACAACAGGAATATTCTACCAGCAAGATTATGATTCAGAATGGAAGGAGAGGGCTTCCCTGATGGCACAGTGGTTGAAAATCTGCCTGCCAATGCAGGGGACATGGGTTCAATCCCTGATCCAGGAAGATCCCACATGCCACAGAGCAACTAAGCCTGTGTGCCACAACTACTGAGCCTGTGCTCTAGAGCCCATGAGCCACAACTACTGAGCCCGCGAGCCACAACTACTGAAGCCTGAGCACCTAGAGTCCATGTTCTGCAACAAGAAGAGCCACTGCAATGAGAAGCCCGTGCACCACAATGAAGAGTAGCCTCCACTTGCCACAACTAGAGAAAAGCCCACGCACTGCAATGAAGACCTAACGCAGCCAAAAATAAATAAATAAATAAATTTATGGGGAAAAAAAGGAATTGAAGAAGAGATCAAGAGTTTCCCAGACTAGCAAAAGCTAAGAGTTCATCACTAATAAACCAGCCTTATATGCAATGTTGAAGGGATTTACTTAAGCTTAAAAGAAATCTCACTAATTATTGATAGTAACAAGAAAACAAACAAAATTAAAAATCTCACTGCAATAAGTATACATAGAGTAAGGGTAGTAGATCAAACATTTATTAAGCTTCTGTAAAGAATTTAAGACAATAGTAGTATTTTTTTTTTAAAAAGTAGAGGGCCCAAATAAATTAGAAATGAAAGCAAAGATGTTACAACAGACACCACAGAAATACAAAGTATCCTAAGATACACACAGGGTAACTCAGGGCTCAGACTGGACACAGCCCACTCTCCATTCCCCTGTACATGAGTTACAGGAGCCTCAGGAACTGAGGAGGGGTTCCCTGAGGGGAGGCACAAGATAGAAGATGTTAGGCATTAAAATGACTGTATTTATGTTAAACGTGCCTGAACTACATTCACATGAGATGGTTTTGTCCTGTATGTACATCGGCAACTTTAGTCTGCACTGCAGATCATTGGCTTCACCACCTCCACTGACACCATTTGCTTCACCTGCTGTGGACCATCTTCTATAGGATTTCCATAACCACAGAGCATCAAAGCTTCACAGGACCCAGAGTCTGTGAGACTCCACTCAGAGTCTCAACTGCACTCAGAGCTGTAGAGTCACAACAGAGACTCCACTCTTGGAGGACACACAACAGTACTGTGCACATCAGGACCCAAGGGAAGGAGCAGTGACCCCACAGGAGACTGAGCAGACCTACCTGCTAGTTTTAGAGGGTCTCCTGCAGAGGCGTGGGGTGGCTGTGGCTCACTGTGGGGACAAGGACACAGGGAGCAGAAGTTCTGGGAAGTCCTCCTTGGCGTGAGCCCTCCTAGAGTCCACCATTAGCCCCACCAAAGAACCAGGTAGGCTCCAGTGCTGGGTCGCCTCAGGCCAAACAACCAACAGAGAGGGAACTCAGCCCCATGCATCAGCAGACAAGTGGATTAAAGTTTTATTGAGCTCTGCCCACCAAAGCAACACCCAGCTCTACCCACCACCAGTCCCTCACATCAGGAATGTTGCACAAGCCTCTAAGAGAGACTCATCCACCAGAGGGCAGACAGCAGAAGCAAGAAGAACTACAACTGTGCAGTCTGTGGAAGGAAAACCACATTCACAGAAAGACAGACAAAATGAAAAGGCAGAGAACTTTGTACCAGATGAAGGAACAAGATAAAACCCCAGAGAAACAACTAAAT
>NC_041228.1:28225479-28228303 GCF_002837175.3 Physeter macrocephalus | reverse complement strand
GAGACTAGATATCAGTTACAGGAAAAAAATCTGTAAAAAATATAAACACATGGAGGCTAAACAATACACTCCTAAATAACCAAGAGATCACTGAAGAAATACAAGAGGAAATCAAAAACTAACTAGAGACAAATGACAACAAAAACATGATGATCCAAAACCTATGGGATGCAGCAAAAGCAGTTCTAAGAGGGAAGATTATAGCAATACAAGCCTACCTCAAGAAACAAGAAAAATCTCAAATAAACAATCTAACCTTACACCTAAAGGAACTAGAGAAAGAAGACAAAACCCAAAGTTAGTAGAAGGAAAGAAATCATAAAGATCAGAGCAGAAATAAATGAAATAGAAACAAAGAAAACAATAGCAAAGATCAATAAAACTAAAAGCTGGTTCTTGAGAAGATAAAGAAAAATGATAAACCTTTAGTCAGAATCAAGAGAAAGAGGGAGAGGACTCAAATCAATAAAATTAGAAATGAAAAAGGAGAAGTTGCAACAGACACCACAGAAATACAAAGCATCCTAAGAGACTACTACAAGCAACTCTGCCAATAAAATGGACAACCTGGAAGAAATGGACAAATTCTTAGAAAGGTATAACCTTCCAAGACTGAACCAGGAAGAAATAGAAAATATGAACAGACCAATCACAAGTAATGAAATTGAAACTGTGATTAAAAATCTTCCAGCAAACAAAGGTCCAGAACCAGATGGCATCAGAGGTGAATTCTATCAAACATTTAGACAAGAGCTAACACCCAACCTTCTCAAACTCTTCAGAAATTTGCAGGGGAAGGAACACTCCCAAATTCTTTCTATGTGGGCACCGTCACCCTGATACCAAAACCAGACAAAGATACTACAAAAAAGAAAATTATAGGCCAATATCACTGATGAATGTAGATGTAAAAATCCTCAACAAAATAGTAGCAAACAGAATTGAACAACACATTAAAAGGATCATACAGCATGTTCAGGTGGGGTTTATCCCAAGGATGCAAGGATTCTTCAATATACACAAATCAATCAACGTGACACACCATATTAACAAATTGTAGAATAAAAATATGGTCATCTCAATAGATGCAGGAAAAGCTTTTGACAAAATCCAACACTCATTTATGATAAAAAGTCTCCAGAAAGTGGGCAGAGAGGGAATATACCTGAACATATTAAAGGCCATATTTGACAAACTCACAGCAAACATCATTCTCAATGGTGAAAAACTAAAAGTATTTCCTCTAAGATCAGGAACAAGACAGCGATGTCCACTCTCACCACTATTTTTCAGCATAGTTTTGGAAGTCCTAGACACAGCAATCAGAGAAGAAAAAGAAATAAAAGGAATACAAATTGGAAAAGAAGAAGTAAAATTGTCACTGTTTGCAAATGACACGATACTATAAATAGGGAATCCTAAAGATGCCACCAGAAAACTACTAGAGCTAATCAATGAATTTGGAGTTTTTCAATATTACATTAACATTTTACAACTTAGCACAGGGACAGAAGGATATAGATTGTTTGTGTAGGAATTTTCTGGACACCCAATTTGTGAATGGGCACTTCTTGGCAAATGGACGTTGATGTCACTATTTGAGCTTCATAGAGTGGGCCCCTTGAGTCTAAAGGGGTCCCCAGCCCCTGGGCCACGGACAAGTACCAGTCCGTGGCCTGTTAGGAGCCGGGCCACACAGCAGGAGGTGAGTGGCGGGCAGGCAAGCGAAGCTTCATCTGTATTTACAGCTGCTCCCCATTGCTTGTGTTACTGCCTGAGCTCCGCCTCCTGTCATATCAGCGGCACATTAGATTCTCATAGGAGTGTGAACCCTACTGTGAATTGTGCATGCAAGGGATCTAGGTTGCACACTCCTTATGAGAATCTAATGTCTGATGATCTGAGGTGGAGCTGAGGCGGTGATGCTAGCGCTGGGGAGTGGCTGCAAATACAGATTATCATTAGCAGAGAGGTTTGACTGCACAGAGACCATAATAAATCAATTGCTTGCAGACTCATATCAAAACCCTATCAGTGAGTGGCAAGTGAAAACAAGCTCAGGGCTCCCACTGATTCTGCATTATGGTGAGTTGTATAATTATTTCATTATATATTACAATGTAATAATAATAGAAATAAAGTGCAAATTAATGTAATGCGCTTGAATCATCCCAAAACCATCCCCCCTGCCCTGGTCCATAGAAAAATTGTCTTCCTTGAAACCAATCCCTGGTGCCAAAAAGGTTGGGACCGCTGTCCTAGGGTAATGAAAATAAAAACAAAAATAAACAAATGGGGCCTAATTAAACTTAAAAGCATCTACACAGCAAAAGAAAGCATAAACAAAATGAAAAGACAACCCACAGAATAGGAGAAAATATTTTCAAACAAAGAGACCAACAAGGGATTAATCTCCAAGATATACAAACGTCTCACGCAGCTCTATGTCAAAAAAACAAACAACCCAATTAAAAAATAGGCAGAAGATCTAAATAGACATTTCTCCAAAGAAGATATACAGATTGCCAACAAACACATGAAAGGATGCTCAGCAACACTAATCATTAGAGAAATGCAAATCAAAACTACAGTGAGGTATAACCTCATAGCAGTCAGAACGGCAATCATCAAAATATCTACAAACAATAAATTTTGGAGAGGCATTTATTGGAGAAAAGGGAACCCTCTTGCACTGTTGGTGGGAATGTAAATTGTTATAGCCACTATGGAGAACAGTATGGAGGTTCCTTAAAAAACTAAAAATAGAAGTACCATATGACCCAGCAATCCAACTACTGGGCATTTACCCTGAGAAAACCATAAT
>NC_041228.1:28224107-28224778 GCF_002837175.3 Physeter macrocephalus | reverse complement strand
TATACCCAGAGAAAACCATAAATCAAAAAGACACATTCACCAAAATGTTCATTGCAGCACTATTTACAATAGACCGGTAATGGAAGCAACCTAAATGCCCACAGACAGACCAATGTTTAAAGATGTGGTACATATATACAATGGAATATTACTCAGCCATAAAAAAGAATGAAATTAGATCATTTGTAGAGACGTCGATGGATCTAGAGACTGTCATACAGCGTGAAGTAAGTCAGAAAGAGAAAAACAAATATTGTATATTAATGCATATATGTGGAACCTAGAAAAATGGTACAGATGAAATGGTTTGCAGGGCAGAAACAGAGACACAGATGTAGAGAATAAGCGTATAGACACCAAGGGGGGAAAGCCGTGGGGGGGGTGGGTGGTGGGAGGAATTGGGAGATTGGGATTGACATGTATACACTTATATGTATAAAATAAATAACCAATAAGAACCTGCTGTATAAAAAAATAAAGTAAAATTCAAAAAATTAAATAAAATTAAAAAAAATAAAACAAAAAAAGTTCTTTCCTTCCCATAGATGTATTTATATGAATGAATTATTTCCATGCTTATATCTATAAATACAAAAAAGAGGAATAAAACCTACCTCAAACTAAAAAAGAAAAAAGAACAGAACCCACCAGTTATACAGAGGAAAACCCTA
>NC_041228.1:28220252-28223023 GCF_002837175.3 Physeter macrocephalus | reverse complement strand
CCTGCTGTCCCGGCCCCCATTGCTTTTTTCCTTCCTCACCTCTGCCCGGGGAGAAATTCCAGCGGCAGGTATGGGTGACACATCCTCTTCTTTAGAAGGTGGCAGCCTGGCAACTCCTGAAGAAAGTCCAGCAGAGCCCCACTCACACCGGGCCACGCACAGAGCCGTGGGCCCTACTCCCTCCCACCAGCCCAGCCCCGAGACTGCTGACAGGGCAGAGAATATGGCGTCAGGCACAGCTGCAGGGGCTCTTGCTGCCTGGAGCGGTGTTTATATTGACCTCAGCCCAGGCACACCTGGGGAGGGCTGGCCGGCCTGGTCAGGCTGCCCAGGTCAGCCAATCCTCGCCCCTCAGGGGCTCACAGTTGCAGAAAATGGGCCTTGCTGAACCGGCCAGGTCCAAGGAACAGGTGTAGGTCCTGACGGTCAGGATAGACAAGGGGCTGCAGCCCTGTCTTGTTTTCTAATCATTTTATCTGACCCATGAGTGGGAGACAACTTAAAGAAGACCCCCTCCTAATGAGAGGAACCCAGGAGTCAGGGAGAGGAGGGGTGGTGGGAGGAGACAGAGGCCTGGTGCCCCTGCTGCAGTGGAAGTCTCTGGAAGACCAGGCGCAGTGAGGCCGCCCAGAGTGACGCCCAGGGTCACAGACCTGTCGGAGCTGCTGTTGGTTAGTTCAAGTCCTGCTCTGAGGTGCTCTGTGTCAGCTCTGAGCGACAGGTGAGCTGGGGGTGCTCTGCAATGAGGGCTATGTGCACGGTTCCTGTGTGCCCAGCCCTGCCTTGGTACCTGCACAGGGGGTTCCGTATCCAAGGACGGGCCTGACCACAAGAGCCCCGTGGGCTGCTGGGTACCTGCCCAGGTGAGCTCCATATCCTGGGAGGGGCCTGACCACGAGAGCCCCGTGGGCTCCTGGGGAACTGGTAAAGATGTCAGGACAGTCAGTGAAGCCACTGAGGATATACATCCAGTAGTTCCTAATTCCTACACCCTGCTGGTCATTCTACCATCCACCAGGACATGGTGTTCTGTATTAGACTTAGATGATGCCTTCGTCTGTATTCCATTAGTCCCAGAGTCACAGAAATTTTGGCTTGTGATTGGCAGGACTCAACATACAACGAAGACAATACTGCTGGGGCCATCCTGCCCCAAGAGTTCAAAAATTCCCACACCACCTTTGGGGAAACTTAACTAAAACCTAAAATATCTACCTCTGGAGAAGGGAACCCCCCTTCAATATGCAGACAACATTCTGATCGCCAGCCCTACTAAGGAGGCCTCTGAACAACCTAGCTAATAAAGGATAGAAGGTGTCCAAGAAAAAGGCTCAAATATCACAGACTAAGGTGACCTGCCTGGGCTTCATTCTCACAGAAGGTCGGAGAAGCCCATCCCAGGAAAGGGAAGAAGCCATTTGCAGCCTTACCCCTTCTAAAACTAGAAGACAACTTAAGGGTTCCTGGGGAGGTCGGGGTTTGCTGCATCTGGATCCCTAACTACAGTCTAATAGCTGGGCCTCTATATGAAACATTGAAAGGAAAAGATGATGATCCATTCGAATAGAATCCAGAAGCGGTCTTTCAAGAATGGAAAGAGCAGTTAATTCAGACCCTTGCCCTGGACCTCCCTAATTTAGC
The DNA here is from genome assembly GCF_002837175.3 of Physeter macrocephalus. Taxonomy (NCBI): domain Eukaryota; kingdom Metazoa; phylum Chordata; class Mammalia; order Artiodactyla; family Physeteridae; genus Physeter; species Physeter macrocephalus. The sequence continues at coordinate 28,221,382 of NC_041228.1, read as the reverse complement.
TCAACCCTTTGACCTTTACATTCCCGGTAGAAGGTGAATCGCCCTTGGAGTATTAGTGCAAAAACTGGGACCACTTGAAATGGAACAATGCAAGAATGCCTTCCAGGTAGGAGAAAGTACGGTCACCAAGGGCTTGGCCCGCCGCCCCATCCGGCCAAGATACTGGGGGTATCTAAAAACCTGGAAATCAGCAGCCCGCAAGGCCAGCTCCCTCCTAAGGGAAAAGGACCCCACGTGGTGATCCTATCCACCCACCATGCCCTGAAGTTGCAGGGGTCGCTCCGTGGGCACACTGACCTCGAGTGAGGAAGCCCTCCAGCTCCCACCTCCAGAGGGACAACCGGGGGCAACGGGTCCCCATGATGACTCGTGTGACCATCACTTGATGTGGATCTTCTCTCAGAAAACAACAAGAGCGTGCCCCAAAAGAGCAGACTACTGCTTGCAGGACTTACTGCACCCAGAGCGGAGCTAATAAGCTTGGCGGGGGGAACCGTAAATAACGTTGTCATCATAGAAAAGCCTATAGACACCGCGGTGACGGTGGCCGATGAGACCGGCTGGACTCCTGGGTACTTGAAAAGGCCGTTGACTCGGTGGCCGTCATGGGTCTGGATCACCACCGGCCCTGGACTGTCTGGGAGTACAGCAGGCAGGGTTCTGACACCTGGTGCTATTTGTACGTTAATTCAGGGGCCTAATTGAAGAAAGCGCAGACCACTGGTCAGAGCATCTAGGCTGGCAGAAACCGCCTGCCTAAGGTGGCCGAACAAATGTGGGCGGGGTAAAACCGGCCCCCCCAGCGTCTCTGCGCATCTCTTTCCTGCACCCTTAAAGGTCATTAGAATCTATAACACTTCAAATGCTGGGGCTCAGGCGGACGAGCACTGAGGGAGGAGCCCTGGGGACAGTCAACCTCACCTGGAGGCTGCTGGGGAGAAGCTCTGCCCCTGCCCCCGGGTATGAGGACTCCCAACTCAGCACGAAGCAGTCACAGAAGACGGGTCTGCACCCTCAGCGCCCCAACAATGAGGAATGGGGCAAAAGGCAGAGGAGGGGTTTGTCACCGGCAGAGCCCATTAAAAATTCCTGGGAGATAAAAATAGAATCTGGGCAATAAAATAAAGTCT
>NC_041228.1:28217967-28219676 GCF_002837175.3 Physeter macrocephalus | reverse complement strand
TCGTGTAAAATAAGATGTTTCCAACACTTCCATTTGATATTTCCATCACTTTATTATAAGCAAGGTCAGTGGAGGGTTATTGTCTTATTTGTCAGGTCAAGTTTAGAGAAATTAAGTGATTGTTTTCCAAGGATGTACATCTAATGATCTTGGCTGAATCTTCAATCTTCTTTTGAATGCTTTTCCTTTGCAAATGATCCCATTCTTTCAGCTCCCCTATTTCTGAGGAATATAAAATCTTGTAACTTATTGTCACCATAGGGGAGGGATAATTTAAGATTTTGGGATTAACACATACACAATGCTATACATAAAATGGATAATCAACAAGGGCCTACTGTATAGCACAGGGAACTACACTCAATATTGTGTAATAACCTATAAGGAGAAAATCTGAAAAAATAGGTATCTATATCTACATCATCTTCAAAGGCCAGATAAAATGTAACTTAAGGGAGGCCAATGGTGACCGCTTCTGACCCTCAATCGTCTAAAGCTTGGACTCTGCCTATGGCCCAAGGCCCTTCATGAACATACATGCATGTACCCGTAGCTTAAAACTTCCCCAGTTTTGGGGTTCCGGGAGACACTGATTTGGAAAGATCCCTGGTGTTCCCCTTACTTGCAGGGGACTCTTCCTACTGCTGAAACATGCCTGTCAAACCCAGAGGATGGTACACGCCTGATCGGGAAGAGTTTGGAAAAGTCACCTCATATCCTCATCTCCAGTTGCTCGGGTTCCCCCCACCAGCCTCTTTCCGAACAATCTCCCCACTTAACAAAGTCAGCAGCTTCAACATTCGGTTTCGCACAGTTTGGAATTTGTCCAGAGGATGAAGGGGAAGGGGGAGAACTATGAGAGACAAGCCCTAGGTGTTTGGACAGGAAAATGTCACTTTAATTTCCATTTAGTAAGAGGAATTAACCAAAGGTTCACCATGCCCCCGGAACCAGAATAGGGCTTGAAGAAATCCTGCTGTTTTCTTGCTAGATCTCAAAGAAACAAGTTGAAAATGGAGGTCAGGAGCACTGCAATTCAAAACCCGCAGGGTTTAAAATGATACCTATCGTCGAAAAATGTCTTGAGGCAAGTCATGCAAAAGGATTTTAACGAAAGGCAGAATTTCAGGGAAGGAGTTTCAAGACATAGATTGAACTAGCCATTAAAGCACATGAAAAAGCGGCTGAACTTCACCAATAACGCAGTTGGCCAAAAAGGGCGTATGCGTTTTTCCTGAATATATTCAGGAAAAACGCATACGCCCTTTTTGGCCAACAAAACAGGCTGACAATGCAAATCAACACTACAAAGACGTATCAATTCGAATCAGTCAGAAGGGCTATCCTCACAAAATGTAAAAATCAGAAATGCAGGACAGGGCTTGGAGAAAATGGAACCCTGCTACGCTGATGGTGGGAATGTAAATTGCCAACGGCCAGGCTGCAGAAGTGTATTGTGTTTCCTGAAAAAATTTAAAAACAGAGATACAGAGCATACGACACCTGCACTCATGGGCGTATATCCTGTGAAAACCAAAAATCTATAGGACACAAGCACCCCATAGTTTAGTGCTGCTTCTTTTACAAGAGCCTCGAATTGGATACAATATAAATGTCCTTGGGGAAAAAAATGGATAAAGAAGATGTGGTACTTACAGACAATGGAATATACCTCAGCCAGGAAATCAATGAAATAAGGCCAGTTGGAT
>NC_041228.1:28208102-28217785 GCF_002837175.3 Physeter macrocephalus | reverse complement strand
TGGGGTGGAGTGAGGCATAAACTATGAGGTTGAAATTAGCACAGATACGGTTCCAAACCAAATAGCTAATCGACAAGACCTACTCTATAGCTCAAAGAACTGGACTCACAACACTCTAGTCACCAGAAAAGAATATATACGACTGGTAAGGATCTAAAAAAGAATTTATTGAGGTCTCTCTGTAAGTGAATCAAGAAGATGTACAGAAGCAAGAAACACAACATTGAAAACCAGCTATACCCCATTATAAAAATAAATTACAAAAAAAATTTAAAAAGAGACTGAGAGAGAGAGAAATTCCTACAGAATTCCTTCAGGGTCTCTGATGCAACCTGGATTGACCACATCTAGACACACAGATAGATGGGAATTAAGGACAGACACTCGTGGAGTGAGAAAATTGGTGAGGATGGGCCAGCAAATGCAGCACCTTTACAATAATACTGCCTGGCCCCATTCCAAGGGTCCCAAATCTCCAGGTGTAGGGGAACCTTCCTAGAGCTAAAATATGCATGGGACACACACAGGATGGTACACCATCTGATCGGAAAGAGTTTGGAGAAGGCGCCTCATCTCCTCATCTCCTGGTGCTCGGGTCCCAACTGCAGCCTGTTTTCTAACAATCTCCTCAGCAGGGGAAGTCAGCACCTTCAACATCCTGTGTCGCACAGTGTGGCATTTGTCTGGAGGATGAAGGGGAAGAGGGGGAACCATGAGAGACAAGCCCGAGGTGTCTGAACAGGGACATGCCACTCTAATTTCCAATCAGGAAGAGGAATTGACCAAAGGCTCAGCTTGCCCACCGAAACCAGAATAGGGCTGGAAGCAATCCTGGAAAAATGCCTTCACAGTGTGGAATTTGTCTGAAGGATGAAGGGGAAGAGGGGGAACCATGAGAGACAAGCCCGAGGTGTCTGAACAGGGACATGCCACTCTAATTTCCAATCAGGAAGAGGAATTGACCAAAGGCTCAGCTTGCCCACCGAAACCAGAATAGGGCTGGAAGCAATCCTGGAAAAATGCTTTGAGGTAAGTCACGAAAAAGGACAAGAAAACAAGGCAGAATTGCAGGAAGGGGTTTTCAAGAGGTAGATTGGACTCGCCATGAAAGCAAATGGAAAGGGATAGAACTTCTTCAATGATGCCGTTGGCCAAAAAGGGCGTATGCGTTTTTCCTGAACATATTCAGGAAAAACTCATACGCACCTTTTCGCCAACCAAAGAGGCGCACAGTGCAAATCAACACTACAAAGAGATATCACTTCACATCACTCCGAAGGCCATCCTCACAAAGTGTAAAAACCAGAAATGCAGCATAGGGCATGGAGAGAAGGGAGCCTTTTTACGGTGATTGTGGGAAGGTAAATTGCCAACGGCACTCTGGAGAAGTGTATTGTGTTTCCCCAAAAAATCTCAGAAACAGAGCATACGGCACTTCCACTCATGGGCGTATATCTTGGGTAAAGCAACACTCGACAGGACACAGGCACCACAACGTTTAGTGCTGGTCTGTTTACAAGAGCCTCAACTTGGATACAACCGAAATCTCCTCGGAAGTAAAACATGGATAAAGAAGATGTGATACTTATGTACAATGGAATATAACTCATCCATGAAATCAATGAAATAAGGCCAGTTGCAGCAACTCGGGTGTACTTAGGTACGATCATTCTCAGTGACGTAAGTCAGAAAAAGAGACTTATCATAAAATATCACTTAGAGGTGGAATATCAACATTGCTACACATGAACTAAAAGACAAAAGAGACACAGAATCACACATTTAGAAAACACACTTATGACTGCTAGAGTGCAAAGGTCAGTTGAGGTGAGGCATAAACCAGGAGTTTGAAATGAGCACAGATACCGTTCCATAGACCAAATAGGCAATCAACAGGCTTACTCTAAAGCTCAAAGGACTGGACTCAGCACACTACACACTGGAAAAGATTATATACGACTGGTCAGAATCAGAAAAAGAATTTATTGATGTCTCTCTGTAAATGAATCAAGTGGATGTACAGCAGCAAGAAACATAGCACTGAAAATAAGCTACACCCCATTATAAAAATAAATTCACAAAAAAAAAAGTGAGTGAGAGATAAATTCTTACAGAATTCGTTCAGGGGCTGTGACGGAACCTCAATTGAACACATCTAGACCCAGAGTTGGATGGGACCTAAGGCTGGACACTAGTGGGGCTGAGAGGTTTGTTAAGGATGGGTCAGCAAATGCAGCCCCTTTACAGTAATATGCTTGGTCTCCCTTCCATAGGTCCCAAATCTCCAGGGGCAGGGGACTCGTCCTACAGCTAAAAGATGCATTGGACACCCAGAGCATGGTACACTGTGTGACTGGGAAGAGTTTGGAAAAGGCACCTCATCTCCTCATCTCTTGGTGGTCAGCTTCCACCCTCGAGCTTCTTTCCTAACAATCTCCCCACTTGGGGAAATCAGCACCTTCAACATCCTGTTTCGCACAGTTTGGAATTTGTCTGGAGAATGAAGCCGAATGGGGGGAACCAATAAGGGACAAGCCCTAGGTTTTTCAACAGGCACATGCGACTCTAATTTCCAATAAGGAAGAGGATTTGACCAAAGGCTCACCTTGCCCCTGGAATCAGAATACGGTTTGAAGCAATGCTGCTGTTTTGTGGCCTGTTCCCCACAAAATATGAAAAATCCACCTCAGGGCCCTGCAATTTTCAAACCTGCAGGGTTGTAAAGGATATCTTTCATCGAAAAATGTTGTGAGGTTAGTCATCGAAAAGGACTTGAAAGCAAGGCAGAATTGCAGGAGAGGGATTTCACGAGGTAGATTGGACTCTCAGTTAAAGCACATGAAAAGCGGCTGGACTACGCCAATGATCCATTTGGCCAAAAAGGGCGTATGTGTTTTTTCTGAATATATTCAGGAAAAATGCATATGCCCTTTTTTTGCCAACCAAACAAGCGGGCAATGAAAATCAACACTTCGCATCAGTCAGATCGGCCATCACCACAAAGTGTTTTCAAACCTGCAGGGTTGTAAAGGATATCTTTCATCGAAAAATGTTGTGAGGTTAGTCATCGAAAAGGACTTGAAAGCAAGGCAGAATTGCAGGAGAGGGATTTCACGAGGTAGATTGGACTCTCAGTTAAAGCACATGAAAAGCGGCTGGACTACGCCAATGATCCACTTGGCCAAAAAGGGCGTATGCGTTTTTTCTGAATATATTCAGGAAAAATGCATATGCCCTTTTTTGCCAACCAAACAAGCGGGCAATGAAAATCAACACTTCGCATCAGTCAGATCGGCCATCACCACAAAGTGTAAAAAGCAGAAAAGCAGGACAGGGCGTGGAGAAAAGGGAGCCCTGTTTCGCTGACACCAGGAACGTAAACTGCCAACGGTAACTCTGGAGAAATGTATTGTGTTTCCTAAAAAAAACTAAAAAACAGAGCTACAGAGCATACGGCAGTTCCACTCATGGGCGTATGTCTTGGGAAAAACAAAATTCGACAGGACACAGCGAACCCAACTTTTAGCGCATCTCTATTTACAAGAGTCTCGACTTGGATACAACATAAATGTACTTGGAAGGAAAAACAGATAAAGAAGATGTGGTACTTATGTACAGTGGAACGTTAATCAGCCATGAAATCAATGAAATAAGGCCAGTTGCAGCAACTCGGGTGGACTTAGGGACAATCATTCTAAGTGACATAAGTCAGACAGAAAAAGAGACTTATCATAAGATATCACTTAGAGGTGGAATCTAAAAATGGCTACACATGAGCTAATTAAAGAAGAGAAACAGAGTCACACATTTAGGGCTTCCCTACTGGCGCAGTGGTTAAGAATTCACCAGCCAATCAGGGGAAACAGGTTCGAGCCCTGGTCCGAAAAGATCCCACGTGCCGCAGAGCCACTATGCCCGTGAGCCCCGTGAGCCACAAATACTGAGCCAGCATTCTCGAGCTGGCAAGCCACAACTACTGAGCACACGTGCCACAACTACTGAAGCCTGCACGCCGGCACCCGTGTTCTGCAACAAGAGAAGCCACCCAATGAGTAGCCTGTGCACCGCAACCAAGACCCAACGCAGCCAATTAATTAATTAATTAATTAAAAAAACAACTTGCTGTCTGACTTAGTGCCTGGTGAGGGCCAAATTTTTGGTTCATAATGTGGGTCTTCTGGTTCTGCAATTAATGATGTAATGGGCATAAGATCTTTTGTGTGCTACATTTATTAGGTCACTAATCCCATATTTGAGGTCTCTGGCCTCATGACATAATCACCTCCCAAAAGCCCCACCTCTTAATACCATCAACAAGGGAGCTGGGTTTCAAAATTTGAAAATTAGAGGTACAAAATGTTTATACCATAACAGGGACCACACGGTTAATTTATTTTTCCTTTCATTTAAAGGTTTTGCACATATATATTTATTATATAATCCTCAAACCCTTGTTTTTTTTAAAGATTCTTTTCCCATATAGGCCAGTACAGAGCACTGAGTAGAGTTCCCTGTGCTATACAGCAGGTCCATACCAATACTTATGTATTTTATATATAGTAGTGTGTATATGTCAGTCCCATTCTCCCAATTTATTCCTCCCCCATTTATCTCCTGGTAACCATAAGTTTATTTTCTATATCCATGACTCTATTTCTCTTTTGTAAATAAGTTCTTTTCTACCGTTTATGTTTTTTAGGTTCCGCATGTAAGCAATATCATATGATATCTGTCTTTCTGTGTCTGACTTGCTTCACTCAGTATAACAATCTCTAAGTCCATCCATGTTGCTGAGAAACCCTTAATTGTTAAGGATAACTCTCAATTTTTTTCCAGTGTCATCAGCAATTCTTTCTGGCAGACATGTGATAACACTTTTTAAACAGAGATTGACACCAAGCCTCCTGACCTGCAAACAAATAAAACATCATTCATATAGTGAAAACTTTGCACATCAAAGGATGACAGCACTTGGTCTCTATCGTTTTGCACCCACTGCTGACAGAGGGCAGAGGAGTTTGACTCACTAACCTTCCTTACATGCCTTTCTTCCTAATGGGGTATTCCACCTAAAACTTATAAGAAGCGGGACTGCATCATGGAACACACCAATCACCACTACAGATTCTGAAGCAGCAAAAAAAATAAAAATAAAAACATGATGAAATCACACAAAGGGTTCTGTCTACATTGTTACATTAGTTTCCCTCCTACTGTGAACCCATTTCAAACCCTGTCACTTGAACCTGTTTTTATTTTTTTCAACAACAATAAGGTTAATCTGGAGTCACATGCTCCAGTAATATTACACTATCCCTTGTGCAAGTATATAGGGATTCAAGGAGCTATGGGAGGCTATCATGAGAGGTTGCCTAGGGTAATTAGGACATTTCATTTAATGTTGGCTCTTCTCCCTAAGGTGTCTGCTGTCCTCTTCTTTTTGTAGCTACTAGCATTGAGAAAGTGAGCAAGATAAGGCCCTTCTCTTTTACTGCCCATGAATGCAGCTGTGATTAACCCCACAGACCTTGGTGCTTCCAGAATCCCCTGAACCTACTGACCCTCCATGCATGGCATGACATAGGTAAGGAGAGTGACGTGTATACTTGTAGAGAGCATGCTATAAAATTTTCGACTCTTCCCTTCCTCATAATTCCAAAGAATAGATTTCTTTGGATTTCTGCTTAATGCTGCTGGAGTTGGTACATAAGTTGTGAGAGGTATCAGGGCACACCAAAAGAGAAGGTAACTGCACAGAAAATACAAGCAGGTACATTTCTGTATAGTTTCAAGCAGCTTATTTGCTATATCGACCATGGTGACATGTTGAACGTTCTGCTTTCTACTAGTAGTACAACAAACATAAAGGATATTTAGGTTGCTTGTTTTATCCCCACCTCTCAAAATTGATCTGCATGCACATATAGGACAATGAAGGGCAATTTCTACCATCTTAACCAATACTTGAGAACTAGAAAATGTCCAGATGTTTCCGGGGATTATTTTCATATTCCCCAATCAGGCCTATGAAGGAATCTTACCTATTGTGTTTAATGAAGTCATATCTCTGACGGCATCCCGTCATCAACAAAACTGGAAAGAAATTTGAAGGGTCTTAGATTTTACCATATTTGAAATACCAATATTTTAGCCTGACACGTTTTTGGATTTTAGAAAAAAATTTTTAAATGAGACAAAAAATCATTTTTATGACACAAAAACACAGCAATAATTTTGTATTTTTATCTGTTCCACTTGCACACAAAAGTCTCATGGGGTTATGTAAAGCAGTCCTGTTGGGTGCTGTGCATGGTGCAAGTATGGATTAAAGCTTAGGAATCTTAAGCTTCAGTCACCTGAAACTTTTAAATTAAGATGCAAACAATCCTGTCCAATGTTTGAACAGAGAAAGACACTGTCTTTATTTTATTTGTCAGGTAATTAATCTCTCTTTTGCCCCAAGGAGAGAAACAACTGGCATCTTCCATCAATGTGCTGTACAAAAATCTTTGAACACAGAGTGCAAGCAGAGGCTGATACAAGATGTGAAAAAAAATGAGAGACCCTTGTGGCATTTACTCCTAAGTTATTGCAATCTCCCATTTAAAATGTGGGATAATCAATCTTCTGAGGAAAAAAGCCCAAGGAAGATTTTTGCTTCTGTGGAATAATGGGATTGCTTAAGATTTCAGGAGGCAAGATGAATTCATGAGAATGGCCATGAGAAATCAGAGAAAAGTCAGATCCACGGATGAAGAGATGTTTACCTCTGTGAATCAATAAGAAGTAGGAGCAAATGAAAAGAAAGCTGAATACAACATTTTCTGAATAAATGTAACCTTTCAGCTGTCATAGAAAAATTAATACTCACTATGATACAACATATTTAGTTTAGAAAGTTAATGTAAATTTAAAGCTTAAGAATTAGATTTATTGAAAAAATGAAAACATCTTTGTGGTTTAGAATAAATAATGTGTTCTGTTACAGATAAGAAGACTACATAATAAATAGAAATAAGACTAAATAAAGAAATAAAGAGGAAAATAACAAATTAGATGTTATTAACATTAAAAACTGACACTCATCTAAAGAAAGAGAAGTGACAGAAAGAGAGAAGAACTCATATCAAGCATGTATTAAAAACTCCTAAATAAGAAGTCTTCAGATGTTTTTTAAAAAAGTCTTCAATAAGTAGATAATGTAAGAGCAAAAATGGGGAAAATATACCAAAAGATATTTCAAAAAAGAGAGTACAGAATGTTAAGTAAACATATCAAAAGATGCTTGTCTTCTTAGTAGTCAATTAAATGAAATAATTCCAGTCCTTGGAATTATCGCTCACCAACCACAAAGTTCAAATGAAAACGACAGGTATTATCAAGTTTGACAAGAATGTGTGTAATCCTTGAATCTCATTCACTTGACAACAACAAGCAACCATATAGTCATATTCACAAGAAACATAAAATAAAAAAGCCCAATCCAAAAGTGATTTTTCTGTGCCATAACATTTATATAAAATACAAAATACAGGTAACGTGATCTTTTTGTTAGATACAAGAACAATATTAAACCTTAAGGGGAGTCACTAGAATGGGCCCAGGGGGCCTCTGAGTATCTGGCAATATTCTGTGTCTTTATCTAGAAGCTATGTATAGAGTGTATTCAGATTCTGAATTTTCTGAAATTTGTCATTTCCTTACAAACCATGCATGTTTTTAGTTGTTTTTTATACATAACAAAAATTAAAAAAAATATAGACTAGGGAAGGTAATTATATTAGCACTTTAATATTCATGCTTTTCAAGGTGGAAGTGAAAGGTATTAAACACTTGACATTGTGATTACTTCTTAAAAGTAAGTTGAAATTTTGAGATTAATAAATAAGACATACTTCTTCATATCTAATACTCAAAGAGGAGGGGTAGAAAGGACTATTATTTTTTTTAAATTTAATACAGAATAGTTAAGATAGAAAATAAAGAAAACAGACTAGGTTTTAAAAGGAGCACACTGGTCTTCCATGGTGGCACAGTGGATAAGAATTTGCCTGCCAATGCAGGGGACAGGGGTTCAATCCCTGGTCTGGGAAGATCCCATATGCTGCAGAGCAACTAAGCCCGTGTGCCACAACTACTGAACCTGTGCTCTAAAGCCCACAAGCCACAACTATTGAGCCTGCATGACACAACTACTGAAGCCCATGCACCTACAGCCCATACTCCACAAGAAGAGAAACCACTGCAAGGAGAAGCCCGTGCACCACAATGATGAAATCCCCCGCTTGACACAACTACAGAAAGCCCTGTGCAGCAACAAAGACCCAATGCAATGAAAAATAAATAAAATTAAATCATTTGACTTATGAGATGACTTACTAATGTGGGTGCAGTTGGAGGCCTCAGTTCCTTGCCACATGGATCTCTCCTTAGGGCTGCTTGAGTGTCCTCATGACATGGCAGCTGGCTTACCCCAGGATGAGTAATCTAGCAGAAAACAAATCTGAAGCTGCAATGTCTTTTATGACCCACCTTTGGAAGCTGCACTTTGTCATTTCTGCAATGTTTTAATAGTTAAACACTCAGCCCTTTTCAAGTGCAAGGGGTCACACAGGTGCATGAATATTGGGAGATAATTAGGGGATGATTAGGGCCATCTTGGAGGCTGGCTACCAAAGTGGCTGACTAGCCAAAGACTGAATTTTGTTTTCTTCACTTCTGGAGAGAAAATGGTCAGTGAATCCCGTTGGTGGTCTTTGAGATGTACAAAAGTTACCTCTTGCTCTCACCTCCAGCTGTGTGACTGAAGGGTCTTGGTGCTCCGGCCGGGTGTCCGGCCTGTGCCTCTGAGATGGGAGAGCCAAGTTCAGGACACTGGTGTACCAGAGACAAAAGGCGAAAGCTCTCCCAGAGTTCTCCACCTCAATGCTATAACCCAGCTCCCCTCAAAGACCAGCAAGGTCCTGTGGTGGACACCCTGTGGAAAACAACTAGCAAGACAGGAACACAGCCCCACTCATTATCAGAGAGGCTGCCTAAAATCATAATGAGGTCACAGACACCCCAAAACACACAACCGGATGCAGACCTGCCCACCAGAAAGAGATCCAACCCAACCCACCAGAACACAAGTACTAGTATCCTCCACCAGGAAGCTTACACAACCCACTGAACCAAACTTTGCCACTGGAGGCAGACACCAAAAACAACGGGACACTATGAACCAGCAGCCTGCAAAAAGGAGGCCCCAAACACAGTAAGTTAAGCAAAATGAAAAGACAGAGAAACACACAGCAGATGAAGGAGCAAGGTAAAAACCCACCATACCAAACAAATGAAGAGGAAATAGGGAGTCTACCTGAAAAAGAATTCAGAGTAATGATAGTAAAGATGAGCCCAAATCTTGGAACTAGAATGGAAAAGATACAAGAAACGTTTAACAAGGACTTAGAAGAACGAAAGAGAAAACAATGATGAACAACACAATAAGTGGAATTAAAAATTTTCCAGAAGGAAACAATACCAGAATAACTGAGGCAGAAGAATGGATAAATGACCTGGAAGATAAAATAGTGGAAATAACTATGGCAGAGAAGAATGAAGAAAAAAGAATGAAAAGAACTGAGGACAATCTGAGACAACTCTGGGACAACATTAAATGCAACAACATTCGAATTATAGGG
>NC_041228.1:28206919-28207665 GCF_002837175.3 Physeter macrocephalus | reverse complement strand
AGCGACTGAGAAAGTATTTGAAGTGATTATAGTTGAAAACTTCCCTAATATGGGAAAGGAAAGAGTTAATCAAAACCAGGAAACTCAGAGTCCCATACAGGATAAATCCAAGGAGAAATATGCCAAGACACATATTAATCAAACTATCAAAAATTAAATACAAAGAAAAAATATTAAAAGCAGCAAGGGAAAAACAACAAATAACATACAAGGGAATTCCCATAAGGCTAACAGCTGATCTTTCAGCAGAAACTCTGCAAGCCAGAAGGGACAGGCGGGACATATTTAAAGTGATGAAAGAGAAAAACCTACAACCAGGATTACTCTACAAAACAAGGATCTCATTCAGATTTGACGGAGAAATTAAAAGTTCACAGACAAGCAAAAGCTGAGAGAATTCAGCACCAACAAACCAGTTATACAGCAAATGCTAAAGTATCTTCTCTAGGCAGAAAACACAAGAGAAGGAAAATACCTACAATAACAAACCCAAAACAATTAGGAAAATGATAATAGGAACATACATATCAAAAATTACCTTAAATGTAAATGGATTAAATGCTCTTGACAAAAAGCTTTTGACAAAATTAAACACCCATTTATGATAAAAAAACCCTTCAGAAAGTAGGCATAGAGGGAACTTTCCTCAACACAATACAGGCCATATATGACAAACCCACAGCCAACATTGTTCTCAATGGTGAAAACCTGAAACCATTTCCACCAAGATCAGGAACAAGACAAGA
>NC_041228.1:28201811-28205501 GCF_002837175.3 Physeter macrocephalus | reverse complement strand
GGAAGATAAAATAGTGGAAATAACTATCGCAGAGCAGAATGAAGAAAAAAGAATGAAAAGAATTGAGGACAATCTGAGACAACTCTGGGACAACATTAAATGCAACAACATTCGAATTATAGGGGTTCCAGAAGAAGAAGAGAAAAAGAAAGAAAGAGACTGAGAAAGTATTTGAAGTGATTATAGTTGAAAACTTCCCTAATATGGGAAAGGAAAGAGTTAATCAAATCCAGGAAACTCAGAGAGTTCCATATAAGATAAATCCAAGGAGAAACATGCCAAGAAACATATTAATCAAACTATCAAAAATTAAATACAAAGAAAAAATATTAAAAGCAGCAAGGGAAAAACAACAAATAACATACAAGGGAATCCCCATAAGGTTAACAGCTGATCTTTCAGCAGAAACTCTGCAAGCCAGAAGAGAGTGGCAGGACATACTTAAAGTGATGAAAGGCAAAAAACCCAAAGCAATCTACAGATTCAATGCAATCCCTATCAAACAACCAATGGTATTTTTCAGAGAAATAGAACAACAAATTTCACAATTTGTATGGAAACACAAAAGACCCCGACTAGCCAAAGTAATCTTGAGAAGAAAAACAGAGCTAGAGAAATCAGACTCCCTGACTTCAGACTATACTACAAAGCTGCAGTAATAAAGACAGTATGGTACTGGCACAAAAACAAATATAGATCAATGGAACAGGAGAGAAACCCCAGAGATAAACCCACACACATATGGTCACCTTATTTTTGATAAAGGAGGCAAGAATATACAATGGATAAAAGACAGCCTCTTCCATAAGTGGTGCTGAGAAAACTGGGCACTACAAAAAGAATGAAATTAGAAGACTCCCTAACACCATACACAAATATAAACTAAAAATGGACTAAAACCTAAATGTAAGGCCAGATACTATAAAAGTCTTAGAGGAAAACATAAGCAGAACACTCTATGATATCAATCACAGCAAGATCCTTTTTTATCCACCTTCTAGAGAAATGGAAATAAAAACAAAAATTTAAAAAATGGGACCTAATGAAACTTAAAAGCTTTTGCACAGCAAAAGGAAAACATAAACAAGACAAAAAGACAACACTCAGAATAGGAGAAAATATTTGCCAATGAAGCAACTGACAAAGGATTAATCTCCAAACTTTACAAGCAGCTCACGCAGCTCAATATCAAAAAACCTCTTGCACTGTTGGTGGGAATGTAAATTGATACAGCCACTATGGAGAACAGTATGGAGGTTTCCTAAAATCTAAAAATAGAACTACCATATAACTCAGCAATCCCGCTACTGGGCATATACGTTGAGAAACCATAATTCAAAAAGAGTAACGTCCCACAATGTTCATTGCCACTCTATTTACAACAGCCCGGACATGGAAGCTACCTAAGTGTCCATCAACTGATGAACAGATAAAGAAGATGTCATACATCTTCAATATACAATGGAACATTACTTAGCCATAAAAAGAAATGAAATTGAGTTATTTGTAGTGAGGTGGATGGACTTAGATAGAGTCTGTCATACAGAATGAAGTAAGTCAGAAAAACATTGTAAATCAGCTATAGTTCAATTAAAAAAAAAATTTCAACTACCCCTTGGTAGATGAGCCTATAGCTCTCTCTGGTTGACAGCAGCAAAGGCAAGCAAGAAAAATTATAACTGTCCAAATTAAAGTTTTATGATTTCACATTACCTTCCTCCCTGGAAGCAAAATCTCTGGATTAGGAATATAATTCTTTTGGTCTCCTTTCTAAATTATCATGTCAGTCACTTTTCTTAGATGTAAACAATAAAATCTACTCTGAATAGTCTAAATAGAAAACTAATTTCTTAAAACGACACCACCGTCAGCAACACCAAAACATGATGATAAAATTTTTAAATGATTAATTGGACTTCATCAGAATTAAAAACATTTGCACTACAAAGTTACCATTAATTACAGTAGCTTTATAGTAAAATAGATAGCCAGTGGGAAGCAGCCACATAGCACAGGGAGATCAGCTCGGTGCTTTGTCACCACCTAGAGAGGTGGGACCGGGACAGTGGGAGGGAGACGCAAGAGGGAGGAGATATGAGGATATATGTATATGTGTAGCTGATTCACTTTGTTATAAAGCAGAAACTAACACACCATTGTAAAGCAATTATACTCCAATAAAGACATTAAAAATAATTTATTTTTTAAAAAACAAAATTAAATCATTTTAAAAAATAAATAAATAAGAGAGCAGACAATAACATGGTAACTCTAAACCTAAGTATTTTCAGTACTATACTAAATGTAAATGGATTAATATCTCCTATTAAAGTATAATTTTTTATATTATGTGCAACTAAATTCTTTTTAGCAATATACAGGTAAAATAAAAGAATTAAATTCAAAAGGAGAATACATTCCATGGATTTAAAAACAATAAAACAATTAGCATATAGTATGCATCTTAGATAAAGTAGTCTTTAAGCTCAGAACAGTTTGTCATTATTATAATTTGTATTATCTCAATTTCTTGAATAATATTTCAATACTTTTCTATATGAAAAAATATTTTAATACTTTTTTCTTTGCTTTCTTGTGGTCTAATACATGGCAAATATTTACGTGCTAACATAATCTAAAAATATATGTTGTTTTTTTACAGCTGACAAAAACTGAATCAAGGAGACATAGATAACTTCAACAGACTGATAACTAAAAGTGAAATAGAATCTGTAATTAAAAAAAAACTCCGTACCAACAAAAGTCCAGGATCAGATGGTTTCACAGGCAAATTCTACCAAATATACAAAGAAGAACTTACATTGATTCTTCTCACACTCTTCCAAAAGATTGAAGAGTAAGGAATACTTCCAAAGACATTCTATGAAGTCACCATCACCCTGCTATCAAAACCATACGGGGGGACTTCTCTGGTGGCACAGTGGTTAAGAATCTGCCTGCCAATGCAGGATACACGGGTTCGAGCCCTGGTCCATGAAGATCTCATATGCTGGTTAGCAGCTAAGCCTGTGCGCCACAACTACTGAGCCTGTGCTCTTGAGCCTGGCAGCCACAACTACTGAAGCTCGTGTGCCTACAGCCCATGCTCTGCAACAAGAGAAGCCACCAAAATGAGAAGCCCATGCACCACAACAAAGAGTAGCCCTTGCTCACCGCAACTAGAGAAAGCCCACTCACAGCAACAAACACCCAATACAGCCAAAAATAAATAAATAAATAAGTTTATTAAACAAACAAACAAACAAACAAAAAAACAGATGGGGACTTTTCTGGCAGCCCAGCAGTTAAGATTTCGCCTTCCAGTGCATGGGGTGTGGGTTCGATCCCTGGTCAGGGATCTAAGATCACATATACCTCACAAACAAGAAACTAAAACATAAAACAGAAGCAATATTGTAACAAATTCAATAAAGACTTTAAAAAAGCATAGAGAAACACACTACCAAAAAAGAAAATTACAGCCCAATATCTTTGATTAATATAGATGCAAAAATTCTCAACAGAATATTAGAAAACTGAATCTGACAAAACATAACAAGATCATACAGCATGACCAAATTTGATTCACCCCAGGGTCACAAAGGTGTTTCAACATATGCAAATCAATCAACGTGATACACCCCATCAACAAAGGAAAAACAAAAATCAAATGATCATCTCAATAGGTGC
>NC_041228.1:28193678-28201521 GCF_002837175.3 Physeter macrocephalus | reverse complement strand
TAGACACAACAGTCAGACAAGAAAAAGAAATAAATTCTAACCAAATTGAAAGGAAAGAGGTAAAATTGACACTACATGCAGATGACATGATAATACATATAAAGGAAACCCTAAGAATTCCACACAAAAACAACTAGAACTGATAAACAAATTCAGCAAAGTAGCAGGATACAAGATTAACATACATAAATTGGTTGGATTTCTTTCTTTCTTTTTTTTAAAAATTTATTTTGGCTGCATTGGGTCTTCATTGCTGTGCATGGGCTTTCTCTAGTTGTGGCCAGTGGGGGCTACTCTTCCTTGCAGTGTGCAGGCTTCTCATTGCAGTGGCTTCTCTTGTTGCAGAGCACAGGCTCTAGGCAGGTGGGCTTCAGTAGTTGTGGCACACGGGCTCAGTAGTTGTGGCTCACGGGCTCTAGAGTGCAGGCTAAGTAGTTGTGGTGCACAGGTTTAGCTGCTCCACAGCATGTGGGATCTTCCTGGACCAGGGCTCGAACCCATGTCCCCTGTATTGGCAGGCGGATTCTCAACCATGGAGCTACCAGGACAGTCCCTGGTTGCATTTCTTTACACTAACAATGAAATATCAGGAAGTGAATGTAAACAAGCAATCTCTTTTAAAATGGCATCAAAAAAGTAAAATACTTAGGAGTATTTTACAAGGAGGTGAAAGACTTATATGCTGAGAACTACAAAACATTAGTAAAGGAAATTGAAGATGATTCAAAGAAATGGAAAGACATCCCACGCTCTTGGATGGCAAGATATAATAGTGTTAAAATGGCCATACTACTCAGGGCAATCTACAGGTTTAATGTGATCCTTATCAAATTACCAATGACATTTTCCTCAGAACTAGAACAAATAATCCTAAAATGTATATAGAACCATAAAAAGCCAGAATTGTCAACACAATCCTGAGGAAAAAGAACAAAGTAGGAGGCATAACCCTCCCTGACTTCAGACAATACTACAAAGTTACAGTAAGTAAAACCGCATGGTATTGGCACAGAAAGAGATACATGGATCAATGGAATGGAATAGAGAGCCCAGAAATAAACCCACACACCTATGGTCAATTAACCTTCGACAAAGGAGGTAAGAATATACAAGAGGGAAGAGACAGTCTCTTCAGCAAGTGGTGTTTTGAAGTTGAACAGCCATATGCAAATCAGTGAAGTCAGAACATTCCCTCACACCATACACAACAATAAACTCAAAACGGCTTATATGCTTAAATATAAGATAGGACACCTTAAAACTCCTAGAAGAGAACATAAGCGAAACATTCTCTGACATAAATCATACCAAAGTTTTCCTAGGTAGATCTCCTAGGGCAGTACAAATACAGTAAGCCACCTACATACGAATCTTCAAGTTGCAAACTTTCAAAGATGCAAACGTCCATTCGCACATCCAATCATGTAAGTTAGTTCACGTGTCTGGCTGGCATACATTGTCGTGTGTGTGCATCCTCTATAAGCGGTTGTGGTTTTGTGTAGTTTACAGTACTGTGTAGAGTACAGTAGTACAATACCTTTATTTCAAGCCCCAGATGTCTGGAGGCAAGAGTAAAAGCAGAGGTGATGTAGCTGGTACTGCTAAGAAGCACCACGTGCTAATGATGGAAAAAAAAGTGAAAATAATTGAGAGAGTGGAGTGAGGCAAAAATATGTTAGACATCGCTCATTCTTATAACGTGAATCATTCAACCATTGGCACAATTCTAAAGAACAAGGACAAGATCATGGAATGTGAAATCTGCCGTGCTGATGATGTTGACAAAATATTGAAGAAGCATGGAAAAGTGATGGAGATGGGGAAACTTCTCAGTGTATGGATGTACGATCAACATCCTGCTCAGCTTAATGCTGATTCAAGAGAAAGCTAAAAAGCCTTTATGAAGAAGAAACACGGCAAAGAATCAGAGAGCACATCTTTTTTTTTTTTTTTTTTTTTGCGGTACAAGGGCCTCTCACTGTTGTGGCCTCTCCCGTTGCGGAGCACAGGCTCCAGGCACGCAGGCTCAGCGGCCACGGCTCACGGGCCTAGCCGCTCCGTGGCATGTGGGATCTTCCCGGACCGGGGCACGAACCCGTGTCCCCTGCATCTGCAGGCGGACTCTCAATCACTCTGCCACCAGGGAAGCCCAGAGGGCCCATCTTTTAATGCCAGCCATGGCTGGTTTCATCGGTTCAAGGCTAGAGCCAAACTTCACAATGTAAAAAAGAGGATGCCGGACCGAAGTTACATCAGTAAGGAGGAAAAGTTGATGCCAGCCTATAAAGCAGCAAAGGATAGGCTAACTGTTGTTTGGGGGCAATGCTTCTGGTGATATGAAGCTGAAGCCTCTCTTAGTTTATCATTCAGAGAACCCAAGAACCCTTAAAAACATAGCCAAGGGCTCTCTTCCTGTTGTGTGGAAGCGTAACCCCAAAGCCTGGAATACGCAGGCCATTTCCCAGGACTGGTTTTTCCACCACTTTATCCCAGAGGTAGAGAAATACTGCTTGGAGGACGTCCCAGCAAAACATTCTTTTGTTGCTCGACAATGCTCTGGGCCACACCCCATTCATGGATGACTTTCATCCCAACGTCAAACAGTGCATCTGCCACCGAATACTACATTGCTCATGCAACCTACGGACGAAGGAGTTATAGCGACTTTCAAGAAATATTATATATGTCACACTTTTTGTCAGGCAGTACAGGTAAGTGACAAATCAGGAACAACCTAGGGACAATTTTGGAAGAACTATAACATCTACAAAGCCATAAAAAACATTGACTTTTCATGGTATGAGGGTATGGTGGTCACCATGGACGGGGTTTGGAAAACCTTGCCCACAGTTTTCATGATTTTTATGGATTTGAGAAGGTAGATGAGAAGGAACCCTTAAAAACATAGCCAAGGGCTCTCTTCCTGTTGTGTGGAAGCGTAACCCCAAAGCCTGGAATACGCAGGCCATTTCCCAGGACTGGTTTTTCCACCACTTTATCCCAGAGGTAGAGAAATACTGCTTGGAGGACGTCCCAGCAAAACATTCTTTTGTTGCTCGACAATGCTCTGGGCCACACCCCATTCATGGATGACTTTCATCCCAACGTCAAACAGTGCATCTGCCACCGAATACTACATTGCTCATGCAACCTACGGACGAAGGAGTTATAGCGACTTTCAAGAAATATTATATATGTCACACTTTTTGTCAGGCAGTACAGGTAAGTGACAAATCAGGAACAACCTAGGGACAATTTTGGAAGAACTATAACATCTACAAGGCCATAAAAAACATTGACTTTGCTTAGTGTGAGGGTATGGTGGTCACCATGGACGGGGATTGGAAAACCTTGCCCACAGTTGTCATGATTTTTATGGATTTGAGAAGGTAGATGAGAAGTCTGAAGAGGTCTTCAGGAATGTAGTGACCCTCAGCGAGAAGCTGGAGTTAAATATGCAAGAGGACCATTTCATTGAATTCCTTGCTGTGCAACATGAGGAGCTTACTAATGAAGACGTGATGAAATTTGAGGCCCAGAGAAAGGATGAAGAGGGACAGGAGAGAGAAGAAGTAACTCAAGAACTGAAGAGATTCACGACACAGAAAATGGCAATGGAATCTTTATTTGAGGAAGCGCTGTTAGTTTTTGAGGCACAGGACCCGAACCTAGAATGGTACCCAAAGGTGGCAGCAGCCATTCAGAATGCAATCCAGTGCTACCTTGTCATCTATGATAAGAAAAAAGAGCTACTACCCAGACATCAATGGATCATTTTTTCAAGAGGGCAGATAGAATTAAATCCAGCAAGGAACCAGAACCTGTGCCATCAACGTCAGGCGTGAGTGAAATGGCAGCTTGCCCTCTGTCTCCTACTGCTGATAATCATTCACCTCTACCTTCTCCCACCTCCTCTGCCTCCTCCAGTCAGTAACTCTTCTCGCCTCTTCCCTCCATGCCAGCCCCAGTATCCCAGCTGTCGTACTGTATTACTGTACTTTTCACGTTACTGTACTGTAAGATTAAAAACGTTTTTGTGTTTGTTTTTTATGTATTGTTTGTGTGAAGAGTATTATGAACCTATTACCGTTCAGTAACATATAGCTGACTGTGTAAGTTGGGTACCTAGGCTAACTTTATTGGACTTACAAACAAATTGGACTTACAAATGCACTCTTGGAACAGAATTTGTTCATATGTAGGGGACTTACTGTAAAAGCAAAAAAGAAACAGAAGCTAATCAAACTTATAAGATTTGCACAGCAAAGGAAACCATAAGCAAAATGAAAATAAAACCTATGGATTGGGAGAAAATATTAGCAAATGATGAGACTGACAAGGGCTTAATTTCCAAAATATACAAACAGCTCATACAACTCAATAACAAAATAGCAAATAACTCAATGGAAAAATGGGTAGAAAACCTAAATAAACATTTCTCCAAGGAAGACATACAGATAGCCAATAGGCACATGAAAAGATGCTCATCATCACTAATTACTAGAGAAATGCAAATCCAAATTACAATGAGGTACCACTTCACAGTGATCAGAATGGCCATCATTTAAAAAAATCTACAATTAACAAATGCTGGAGGGGGTATGGAGAAACTAGGCTAACTTTATTGGACTTACAAACAAATTGGACTTACAAATGCACTCTTGGAACAGAACTTGTTCATATGTAGGGGACTTACTGTAAAAGCAAAAAAGAAACAGGAGCTAATCAAACTTATAAGATTTGCACAGCAAAGGAAACCATAAGCAAAATGAAAATAAAACCTATGGATTGGGAGAAAATATTAGCAAATGATGAGACTGACAAGGGCTTAATTTCCAAAATATACAAACAGCTCATACAACTCAATAACAAAATAGCAAATAACTCAATGGAAAAATGGGTAGAAAACCTAAATAAACATTTCTCCAAGGAAGACATACAGATCGCCAATAGGCACATGGAAAGATGCTCATCATCACTAATTACTAGAGAAATGCAAATCCAAATTACAATGAGGTACCACTTCACAGTGATCAGAATGGCCATCATTAAACATATCTACAATTAAAAAATGCTGTAGGGGGTATGGAGAAAAGGGAACCCTCCTGCACTGTTGATGGGAATGTAAACTGACACAGCCACTATGGAGAACAGTATGGGGGTTCCTTAAAAACTACAAATAGAACTACCATATGACACAGCACCCCCACTACTGGGCATATACCCTGAGAAAACCATAATTCAAAAAGATACATGTACCACAATGTTCACTGTAGCACTATTTACAATAGCCAGGATATAGAAGCAACCTAAATGTCCATCAACAGATGAATATGTAAAGAAGATGTGGCACATATATACAATGGAGTATTACTCAGCCATAAAAAGGAACAAAATTGAGTTATTTGTAGTGAGGTGGTTGGATGTAGAGTCTGTGATACAGAGTGAAGTAAGTCAGAAAGAGAAAAACAAATACCGTACACTAACACATATATATGGAATCTAGAAAAATGGTACTGATGAACCTAGTGACAGGATAGGACTAAAGACACAGATGTAGAGAACGGACTTAAGGACACATGGGAGAAGGGGAGATGGGGACGTAGTGAGAGAATAGCACTGACATATAGACACTACCAAATGTAAAATAGCTAGTGGTAAGCTGCCGCATAGCACAGGGAGATCAGCTCGGTGCTTTGTATCCACCTAGAGGGGTGGGATAGGGAGGGTGGAGGGAGGCTGAAGAGCAGGGGATATGGGGAATATACGTATACCTATAGGTGATTCACTTTGTTTTAAACAGAAACTAACACAATGTTATAAGCAATTATACTCCAAAAAACATGTATTAAGAAAAACCACAACATTGTAAATCAACTACACTTGAAAATATTTTTAAATGCAAAACAGTTGTTCAGAAGTAGCCATTTTGCTCATTCTGTATACTATAAACCACTAACTTTATTAAAAACGGATTTGTGACCTCTTCCTTCCAAAGAAATATTTCTTCACTCACACAGGTTTAATAGAAGGTTCCGCCATCAACTGACTTCTCACCTTAGAGACACAAGATTTGCATCCTGAAATCTCTTTCTTGAAAAAATGTCCAATTAGCATCCTAGCATTACAGAAAAGAAATGCTTTTTTACAGATCTCAAATTCCAGGCAAATTTACTGAAGACATCATGTATTTTTAAATTATCAACACTCACCTGAGGTCTTTAAAAATCAACAAAAACATAATTTTTTGTTCCCTTTCATTTATTCTTCTTCTAAGTGGTCATTCTAAACGAAAGTATTTGAGTTAGTTAATGTTTATAACATCATATTTCAAATGACTGACTACTGTCTCTCCAAAGATGAAATATGAGGAACTCATAATTAGGCTCTCCAAAGATTTACTCTCTGAATCTGTATTACCCTTCTGCTTAACCCCACATTGTTCATTATTCTCTGAGAATATTCTTTTTCTTGTATGGCATCTCACATGTTGTTTCATTTCATGTAGCTTTTTCCTACGATTTTATGCCTACTTTATTTCTGAGAAAATGCATTATTTCATATTGATAATTATAGACACAAAGACTTCTCTATAATTCCTTGTTTCAGAAACTCCTTCTTTTTTTTCTAATACCTACATTCTGAAGCTCTCCACAAAGCATTACTAAAATTGCATTTACATAAGTATCTACATATTAATCACACAATAATACATTTACAATTGTATTATAATTTATTGTTAACTTTGGAGCATAAACGTAGATGTTTATTTACCACCCTCTTGGAAATCACTTTAATATTTGCACTTAGGACTTGAAAGAGAATGGATAAATAAAAATCTGAAGAATATGCAAATACAATTTGTATATTCTCATAAAATTAGGTGATTATCAAACCTTTATCCAGAAAAAAGAACAGCCCAGATACTCTGCAGGCATGATACTCGAGAATGTAGGGTCTTTCAGCAGGAAAACATGCAGTAATCCATGTGGCAGAGTTTACCTGTGACCAACTGGGGTTAGTGACCTATGCATTCCTTACATGCAACATATCAGGAGAGGAAAAAGGGAATTTGTCAGTTGTGGCAATAAGTATAATGAAGCTTTGTAGAAAGTCATGCTCATATATTCAACACAGGTACAATCAAAATTATACTCAATACTGGTAAATCTAAGTCTGTATCTGTTACCTTGTCTTTAACTATGAAATGTCAGAATTGACTTACAAAAAAAAAAGTGTTTTGTTTGTTTGTTTGTTTAATTACGGTCATGGTGAGTAAGACATAGCTCAAAAAAGCTAATGTGACTTACTGATTCTCGCATCAGGAAACACAGTTTCTACTTCCTTGTTTATTCTCCACATCCTATAGTAAGTTAAGAGTCAAGTTTCAATGAATGATAAATCTACAGGGCGAAAAGAAAACTTACCTTGTTGATAAGATCATTCTGACAGGTTTTACCACGTATGTCAGTGTTTCTGGCGACGGACACAAGCCAGAGCTCCCTACTCGGACATTTTCACTGATGTCATTCCCCTTTATCCTCAATTTGAAAGTGGATAAAAATGTTTTCTATGTTTTCTTCTTTAAGAAATTAAATAAAGAATGCTGTCTAGACATGATCCTCTAATGATTTTCAGTCAGTGGTCATCAAGAGAAGAAAAGCACAGAATCTCATCCCCACAGAAGGGTGACAATCAGTCAGGTAGGAAAATTCTCCCCCAAATCAGAGCTTCATCTTTAACATGCAATCAAATGTTTTCACAGGTTCTGCATCACTCTGCAGTCAGCCCTACCATATGGGATTGGCTCTGAGAATCTCACATCAGATGACTGACAAACATG
>NC_041228.1:28191203-28192522 GCF_002837175.3 Physeter macrocephalus | reverse complement strand
AAACTGAATAATATTGTATTATATGGGTATACCACATTTTGTTTATCCAGGAACTAGTGGATTAACACTTAGGTTGCTTTCATATTTTAGCTATTGTGATTATAACTGCTATAAACACTGAAGTACAAATATTTCTTTAAGACCCTGATTTCAATTCCTTGAGTATACCTCAGAGCACAATTCCTGGATCATGCAGTAATTCTATTTTTCAATATCTGAAAAATTGCCATACTGTTTTGCAAAGCAGCTGTATCATTCTACATTCTGACATAGCACAATGCTTCCAACTCCCTCACATCCTCACCAATACTTGTTTTCTGCCTGTGTATGTGTGTATGTGCTTGTGTGTGTATGCATGCACACAAATATATAAACATGCATTTAGTGATATGGAGCATCTTTGCAAGTGCTTAGTCATTTGTACTTCTTTTTGAAGAACCATCTATTCAAGTATTTTATCCATTTTTGAATAAGGATGTTTGCTTTTTGTTGAGTTGTAGGAGTTCTCTATATTCTTAATAGAAACCTCTTGTCATATATATGGCTTTCAAATATTTTCTCCCATCTTGTGGGTTGCCATTTTACTCTGTTTCCATTTCTTTGATACACATTTTTTAAAAAAATTATGTACTGAAAATTGTTTATTATTTTGTTAGCTGTGCCTTTGTTATTCCTTTGCTTCATATTGAGGAAACAATGCCAACTCCAATATCATGAAGCTCTTGTCGTGTGTCTTCTTCAGAGACTTTTTATTTTATTAGGCCGTATATTTAGTTTCTTAACACATTTTCATTAATTTTTACATATGATGTTAGGTAAGGGTCCATCTTCCTTCTTTTGCATGTTGACAAGACCTCTCAGCACCATTTGTTGAATATACTATCCTTCCTACTTTGAAAAGTCTTGGCAACTTGTCAAAAATCATTTGGCCCTATATCAGGGTTTATTTGTGGGTGCTCTATTCTAGTCCATTGGTCTTGAATAAGGGAGGAAATAGTATAACATATCCAGGTTGATGAAGAACATAAAGAAAAACCAGGACTGAGAATTAAAAGGGCAATATAAATGAGCAGGGAGTAAAAGACAGTGTGAGAGACGAGTTCAGGGAAATATGATCATGCTAAAACCACTAAAAGCCTGACTGAACAATACTGACAGTATATTAGCAAAAAGCATAACACCTACCCATCTCTGGGAAATATAGTATGGGCATAAAGATAAACGACACACAAATATATTAAAAAGGGAAGGGTTTTCATGGTGTGAGAATATGGTGGGATTTGAAATACAATTTACTTCTGTTCTAACATTGTCTCTAA
>NC_041228.1:28189470-28190504 GCF_002837175.3 Physeter macrocephalus | reverse complement strand
CAGCAACTGATGAAAAAGGCGGGACCCACCATGAAAGCTGTTTTACAGCTAAAGACATAAGGAGGCCCCTCGGCAAGGCAGGAAGGACGGGCAACATCTCAATAGAGTCAAGACCCACACCACCAGGGGGGTGGCCCACACATGGGAGAATAATTACAATTTCTGGGGTGCTCCCAGGTAGCAAGGGATATGAACCCAACATCAGGGTCCCAAGCCCAGGGATCCTGTGTTGGAAAGAAGAGTTCCTAGAAAGTTGGGCTTTGAATACCAGGAGTGCTTATTTTCCAGAGAGCCAGAGGGTTGTGCGAAATAGAGATTCCACTCTTAAAGTATGCTCACAAAATCCCACATGATCCAAGAATCAGAACAGAAGCAGGAATTTGAAGCATCCTGTGTCACACCTACCTCCTGATATTGCAGAGTCTCCCAGAGAGGCAAGAGGTAACTACAGCACAGCTTCAGGGACATAGAAACTGGCAGCATCTATTTTGGGGAGCTTCTTCTACCTCGTGGAGACTGATAGCAGCAAGCATAATTTCAGAATCCTCCCTCTAGATTATCAGCCTCAGGACCGAGCCCCACCCATTTCCACCAGACTATAGACACAAGCACTAGGGGGCTGCAGGCCAAGCAGCTAACTGAGCAGGGGCACAGCCACATCCACCAGCCAACAGGTGTCCTCAGACCCTCTCAGTGCACAGCTGCACCTGGACATGGCCCAGCCACCAAAAGCCCCAGGACCAGCCTCCACCCGTCAGTGCACAGGCACTAGATCCACAACCCCCAGGGCCCCTCAGACACAGACCCTGGATCCCAACTCCACCCACCAGTGGACAGGCACCAGCCTCAGAGTCCCTGGGCACTCCGACAAGTGAGCCTGCTCTGGCCTTAGGATCAGCCTCACCCGTCGGCAGGTGATTACTGCACAGGGACTGGATGGAGCTTGGACCTACCCAACAGCAAACCTGCTCTAGCCATGGGATCAGCCTCATACACCAACAGGCACACACCAGCTGCAGGAATACCACAGCCCA
>NC_041228.1:28187345-28189061 GCF_002837175.3 Physeter macrocephalus | reverse complement strand
TTCAAAGTCCAAAGTTTTCCTAATTCCCTTTATTATTTTTTTTCTACTTTCCATGTACTTACACTCTCAGGAACTCCACTGTTCTCAAGTTCGTCTTCCCTCCAAAATCTGTCAACCTAGATATAGACTTAAGTACCAGCCTCTAATAATCGCATACGGAATCTAGTTTTTTAAAAAGCCTCAGCAAATCTTTTGGACTTTATTAAAGACTCTTTAAGATAAGTCATTTGAGATAGCAGTACACCCATAGATATCTATTTAATACACCCTCAGAGTAATTTTTAATTTTTTTAATAAATTCTCTTCTGGACAATGAAGATTCTCGCCTCTTCTTCTTCAAAATATGCAGTGTCTCACCCTTCTGACTACTCTCTGCTCCATCCCAGGTCCACTCCCTTTCCTGATATTACATTCTTTCCCAATTTTTTATGTTGGTAAAATCAAATAACCTAAAATATAACATGTTAATTATTATAAAGTGCACCATTCAGTGATATTAAATACATTTTCATATTACTGGGCGATCAACATCGCCATTTATCTTTCTAATTCTTTTCTATCCTTTAAAACTGTAACTCAATATCCTTTAAACATAACTTTCCTTTTTGTTCCATAACCACATGAAAAGCATCATTACCCTCTCAATTTCGATGGTTTTGACCACACTAAGTACCCCATATAATAGAAATATATAGTTGTATCGTTGTGACTCATTAAACGTCATAAAAATGGCATTTTTCGTAGCTAAATTTCCTCAAGATCCCTCCATGTTGTAGCATATTACTAGATCTTTTCCTTCTTAACACTGAATAATATTGTATTATATGGGTATACCACATTTTGTTTATCCAGGAACTAGTGGATTAACACTTAGGTTGCTTTCATATTTTAGCTATTGTGATTATAACTGCTATAAACACTGAAGTACAAATATTTCTTTAAGACCCTGAGTTCAATTCCTTTGAATATACCTCAGAGCACAATTCCTGGATCATGTAGTAATTCTATTTTTCAATATCTGAAAAATTGCCATACTGTTTTGCAAAGCAGCTGTATCATTCTACATTCTCACTGACAGAGCACAATGCTTCCAACTCCCTCACATCCTCACCAATACTTGTTTTCTGCTTGTGTATATGTGTATGTGCTTGTGTGTGTATGCATGCACACAAATATATAAACATGCATTTAGTGATATGGAGCATCTTTGCAAGTGCTTAGTCATTTGTACTTCTTTTTGAAGAACCATCTATTCAAGTATTTTATCCATTTTTGAATAAGGATGTTTGCTTTTTGTTGAGTTGTAGGAGTTCTCTCTATATTCTTAATAGAAACCTCTTGTCATATATATGGCTTTCAAATATTTTCTCCCATCTTGTGGGTTGCCATTTTACTCTGTTTCCATTTCTTTGATACACATTTTTTTAAAAATTATGTACTGAAAATTGTTTATTATTTTGTTAGCTGTGCCTTTGTTATTCCTTTGCTTCATATTGAGGAAACATTGCCAACTCCACTATCATGAAGTTCTTGTCGTGTGTCTTCTTCAAATACTTCTTATTTTATTAGGCTGTATATTTAGTTTCTTAATACATTTTCATTAATTTTTGCATATGATGTTAGGTAAGGGTCCATCTTCCTTCTTTTGCATGTTGACAACAAGACCTCTCAGCACCATTTGTTGAATATACTATCCTTCCTACTTTGAAAAGTCTT
>NC_041228.1:28181979-28185697 GCF_002837175.3 Physeter macrocephalus | reverse complement strand
CAGCAACTGATGAAAAAGGCGGGACCCACCATGAAAGCTGTTTTACAGCTAAAGACATAAGGAGGCCCCTCGGCAAGGCAGGAAGGACGGGCAACATCTCAATAGAGTCAAGACCCACACC
Source organism: Physeter macrocephalus (assembly GCF_002837175.3). Classification (NCBI taxonomy): domain Eukaryota; kingdom Metazoa; phylum Chordata; class Mammalia; order Artiodactyla; family Physeteridae; genus Physeter; species Physeter macrocephalus. Next base: position 28,185,576 of record NC_041228.1, on the reverse strand, counting down.
ACCAGGGGGGTGGCCCACACATGGGAGAATAATTACAATTTCTGGGGTGCTCCCAGGTAGCAAGGGATATGAACCCAACATCAGGGTCCCAAGCCCAGGGATCCTGTGTTGGAAAGAAGAGTTCCTAGAAAGTTGGGCTTTGAATACCAGGAGTGCTTATTTTCCAGAGAGCCAGAGGGTTGTGCGAAATAGAGATTCCACTCTTAAAGTATGCTCACAAAATCCCACATGATCCAAGAATCAGAACAGAAGCAGGAATTTGAAGCATCCTGTGTCACACCTACCTCCTGATATTGCAGAGTCTCCCAGAGTGGCAAGAGGCAACTACAGCACAGCTTCAGGGACATAGAAACTGGCAGCATCTATTTTGGGGAGCTTCTTCTACCTCGTGGAGACTGATAGCAGCAAGCATAATTTCAGAATCCTCCCTCTAGATTATCAGCCTCAGGACCGAGCCCCACCCATTTCCACCAGACTATAGACACAAGCACTAGGGGGCTGCAGGCCAAGCAGCTAACTGAGCAGGGGCACAGCCACATCAACCAGCCAACAGGTGCCCTCAGACCCTCTCAGTGCACAGCTGCACCTGGACATGGCCCAGCCACCAAAAGACCCAGGACCAGCCTCCACCCGTCAGTGCACAGGCACTAGATCCACGACCCCCAGGGCCCCTCAGACAGAGACCCTGGATCCCAACTCCACCCACCAGTGGACGGGCACCAGCCTCAGAGTCCCTGGCCACTCCGACAAGTGAGCCTGCTCTGGCCTTAGGATCAGCCTCACCTGTCGGCAGGTGATTACTGCACAGGGACTGGATGCAGCTTGGACCTACCCAACAGCAAAACTGCTCTAGCCTTGGGATCAGCCTCATACACCAACAGGCACACACCAGCTGCAGGAATACCACAGCCCAGCAGCCTGTGTGACCAGAACACTCCCTTGCAGGCCAGAAGCAGCCAGGGACTCAGCTGGATCCTGACCCTGCCCGTCAGAATGCCAACACAAGATTAGGGATACCCCAGACCCTGCAGATAGCTGTGTCAGGGACAGTGATCCAACACCAACTCTGCGACTCCTGTGTCCCGCAGCCAGAACTCAGGACCTGTGTCTTCCTCCCAGTAGCCAGCATGGCTCCAGGACCAGTGACTGGGCACTAGCCCTGGTATCACTTGGACTGCAATTCTACCCATAAGTGAACCAGCACTAGATTTGGTGTCCCCCAGAGCTTTTCAAAGAGCTGCCTTATGATTTAGCATCACGAAGCAGCACAGACAGCCTCCATACAAAGCAGAGTCTGGCAAACAAGCACTCTGGGGGCAGCCAAGCCTACCAGACCACCCACAGTAGTCAGCCCACCATAACAGAAGAGCCCAAGCAGCCCAAATAGGGGGTACACCTAGAATATATAGTTTTAGTGACCAGGGGACAGTGGGCTGCTGGGACACATAGGGCCTCTCCTACAAAAGGCCACTTCTCCAAGGTCAGGAAATGTAATGAACCTACTACATACAGAGCAATAAAAACAGCAAGTTAAGAAAAATGAGGTGATACAGAAACACGATCCAAATGAAGGAACAAGATAAGAACTCAGAAGAAGATCTAAGTGAAGTAGAGATAACCAATCTACTCAAGAAAAAGTTCAAGTTAAGGATGGTAAAGATGATCAAAGAACTCAGGAGAAGAATGGATGACCAGAGCAAGAAGTTAGAAGTTTTTTAAAAGAGTTAGACTCCTAAGAACAACCAAAGAGAGATGAGGAAGACAATAAATGAAATGAAAATTACACTAAAAGGAAACTACTGTAGACTCAATGATACAAGGAATGGATCAGAAAACTAAAGGACATGGTACTGGCCATCACTGAAGATGAACAGTAAAACAACAGAATAAAATGAAATGAGGAAAGTTGAACAGACCTGTGAACAACATCAAGTGTACTAACATTTGCATTATACTGGTCCCAGAAGCAAAAAAGGAAAGAGAAAGCAATGTAGAACATACCTGAAGACATAAAAGCTGAAAACTTCCATAACCTGGGAAAGAAAACAGACATTCAAGTCCAGTAAACACAGTTAGGCCAAAACAGGATCACCCCAAAGAGGACCACATCAAGACACATTGTAATTAAAATAGCAAAAAAATAAAGATAAAAAGACACTACTAAACAAAACAGGATCAACCCAAAGAGGACCACACCAAGACTCATTGTAATTAAAATAGCAAAATAATAAAGATAAAAAGATACTATTAAAAGGAGCAAAAGAAAAGTGGCAAAATTACAAACATGGGAACTTGCATAAAGTTATCAGCAGACTTTTCAGGATAAACTCTATATACCAGAAGGGAGTAGCATGGTATATTCAAACTCATGAAAGGGAAAAGCCTATAACCAAAATAACTCTACCCAGAAAGGCTATCCTTCAGATTTGATGGAGAGATCTAAAGTTTCTAAAGCAAAACTAAGAGTTCAGCATTGCCAAACCAGCTTTATGATATATCTTAAATGGCTATTCTAAGTGAAAAAGAAAAGGCCTCGACTGAATCATAAACATTAGGAAAGGAAACTTACTAAAGGAAAAAAAAGATAGTCCTCACATCACAGATGAAGGGAATAAAAGGGGAAGAAAGGAACATTGAAGAAATTAATTAGGGATTTTAAAAATACCCAGAGAGAAATGAAAATGAACACACAATGATCCAAAACCTATAGGACACAGCCAATGCAGTTTTAATACTGTTAAAATAACCATACTACCAAAGACAATCTACAGATTTAATGCAATCCCTATCAGAATACCAAAGCATTTTCACAGAACTTGAAAAAGTAATTTTAAAATCTGTATAGAAACACAAAGACCCCAAATAGCCAAAACAATCTTGAGAAAGAACAGAGCTGGAGGCACCACGCACCTTGAATTCAGACTATACTACAAAGCTACAGTAATCAAAGAAAGTAGTACTGGAGCAAAAACAGATGTAAAGATCACCGGAATAGAATAGAGATCACAGAAATAAACCCACACACTTAAATTTAATTGATTTATGACAAAGCAGGCAATATGGCGAAAAAACTGTCTCTTCAATAAGTTGTACTGGGAAAACTGGTCAGCTACATGGAAAAGAATAAAATTACAATATTTTAGCACACCATTATAAAATAAACTCAAAGTGAATAAAGACCTAAATGTAAGACCAGAAACCATAAAACCCCTAGAGGAAAACATAGAACATTCTTCAACATAAATGATAGCAACAGTTTTAGGTTCAGTCTACTAAGGCAAATGAAACAAAGCCAAAAATAAACAAATGGGACTTCACTAAACTTAAAAGATTTTGCATAGCAAAGGAAACCAAAGACAATAATGAAAAGACAACCTGCTGAAAGAGCAAAAATATTTGCACATGATAAGAAGTTAACATAAAAAGAGGACCAATCAAGGGCTAATATCTAAAATATAGAAACAGCACATACAGCTCAATATCAAAAAAACACACAAAATCTTATTTTTAAAAAGTGAGAAGACCTAAATAGACATTTTCCAAGGAAAAAATACAGATAGACAGCCAGAACTCACAAAGATGCTAAACATAGCTAAT
>NC_041228.1:28166396-28181497 GCF_002837175.3 Physeter macrocephalus | reverse complement strand
TCCAAAACAGTGTTATTTGCCATAGCCAAGATATAGAGTCAAACTAAGTGTTCGTCAATAGGTTACTGGATTAAAAAATGATTTTTTATGATGACTTCAACAAAAAATGAAATTTTGCCATTTGCAAGAACATGGATGGACTTGGAGGATATTATGCTTAGTAAAATAAGTCGCAGAGAAAACAAGTCTGGTATGATATAATTTACACGTGGCATCTAAACAACTGAATACAACAACAACAAAACAGACTCACAGATTAAAGAACAGACTAGTGGTTACCAGCAGGGAGAGATAGGGTGGAGGAGTAAAATCATGGTAGGAGATTCTGAGGAATAATCCACTATGTATAAAATAAATAATCTACAATGATGTACTGTATAGCTTGGGGAATATAGCCACTCTTTTATAATAAATATAAATGGAGAATAACCTAAACATTTATGAATCATATGTTGTACCTCTGAAACTAATAAATAATGTAAATTAACTATAGATCAATAAAATATAAAGTAAGAAACAATAAAGGGGAGACAGATTATTAGATAGAAATCAATTAAATAAACACAAGTTTTGGAAATCAAGAAAATAAATCAATTAAATAAACACAAGTTTTGAAAATCAAGGAATTAAAAACAACATGTAAGGCACAACATTGGCATTTGAAGGTTACAATCTATTTATTTAAAAGAAATCATTTAAGTGGAGAAAAATGTTACCCATTCTCACAATTTTGTATATCTAGGGTAAATTATTATCTACAAAACTATATTACAAATATTCACTCAAAAAGAAAGGGAAAATTTGGATTAACCCATTTTAGTGTAGAAATTTAATATCAAAGACTCTATCTAAAATTGATTTGAATAAGTTCTGTCAACGTTGAATAAGTTCTGTTAGGCACTTCTAGTCTCTTTGTGACGTAAAATCTTTTAAAGCATAAAAATCAGCCTTTCTACATTATTCCATTAGACATACATAGAAGTTAAAAGAAAGGAGAAAACAGAACAATCAACCAGGAAGGTGAAATTACTGAGAAACTGTCATTCGTTTTCCCTCCTCCTTTTCTTTTCCTCCTGTTCCAGGTCTCTTTCCGTTCCAATCAAGAGAAGTCTTGAGAGTTCTGAGAATATTTCTTTGAGGGCTTCAAATCACCATACCTACATCCTCTGCCACAACTACACACACGGGAACAAAAATAAACCTCTGCTATCTACTCATGTAGGAGGGATTCATGCAAAATAAACTACTACATGGAGACCAACAAATGAGTTTTCTACCTGTTCTTTATAATGTCCTTCCATTATAGTAAATCCCACACATGATGAGGCAGAAGCAGTTACGTGACCTTTTCCTTGAAGTCAAAAAACTTGCATTCATTTCAAGTACCTGGTGATCATAGGGTACAGCCAGGGAAGGTGCCATCCCCCTTGCGGGGCGGGGGTGGTGGCGGTGAATGGGCTCCCGCAACCATGCACCTCCTGATGTACACATTCTGGAGAAACAAAGGGCGGTCACACCGCAGTCAGCCTGTCAGGCTGCCGGGTCACTGGGCAACCCGACCAGGCTGGAAGTGCCCCATCAGCTGCTGAAAGCAACTCTGTCCCCCTGCGAAGCCAGGCAATTTTGGCCAAAGTCAGAGGAGACCAGTAATCAACTCCTCCGCTCTGCTCACCTCCTTGGGGTTACAGCAACCCCATCTCCAAACCCAACTCTGATCCTGGAGTGCCGAAGTTCGAGTGCAGGTGAGCTCTGCCAGTGCTTCAGCGCCCTCTGGAGGTCGACGGCTCTAAAGCCAACTCTCAGCCCTTCCTCCTCCTTCCCTAGTCCTGGCGGCTGCCTTACCTCCTGCAGCTGCTGACATGATTTCATTTTTCTTTTTTCTCCAATTACAATGAAGTGTCCTACAGAGGTTTGGAATCGCTTGTAGAAGGAAGGTCTTTTAGTCAATACACCTTAACCATGAGAAGCTGGTTTCAAGAATGAACCTGAAATACTGTATTTTTGTCCTAATGATTCCAAGGGGAGAGAGCTCAAGTTTACTAAATCATAAGAAAAACCAAGGTAAATACGATATTCTGAGCCAGAGATGAAAAAGCAGTTTTTAGCACCCTCTCCTCATGTCATATGACTGGGATTTAAATCAATCAGCTGCTTACCTCTAACTCATGTGACTTGGCTTTGAATAGTTAGACAAGCAGTGGTATAAAAATGATGTTCTGAACAGCAAATGCAAAAACAACATCTTACAAAGATTTTTTCTTTTCGAATGGAAGATTCATTGCATGCAAAGGATCCTCTTCTGGATTTCCTGAACTGTAAGCATATACAATGTCTCCGTTGGCTTGATTGACTTAGTTTTGGGGTTTTTTGTTGTTGTTTTTGTTAACATATGTATTGGAGTATAATTGCTTTACCATGTTGTCACAAAGCACCGAGCTGATCTCCCTGTGCTATATGCAGCTGCTTCCCACTAGCTATCTATTTCACCTTTGCTAGTGTATATATGTCCATGTCACTCTCTCACTTCATCCCAGCTTACCTTTCCCCCTCCCCGTGTCCTCAAATCCGTTCTCAACATCTGCGTCTTTATTCCTCTGCAGCGACTCCTGCTAGGGATGGATACTTCCTTTTATGCTAAGGGAAATCCCCTAGTTTGAATATTATTTGAGTTTGATCCTTTGAAACCATCAGAACTTCCCACCAGAGATAAATGAGGAGGTTCTGGCCTTTATTAGTATGCACGATGAACACGGGTGTCCTGGCTGTGCTTGCCAACCCTCATATTTTACCCACCTATTTTTATCCACCTTCCTCCCTGTGAGTACCTTTGACCAACCCTGAGCTCAGACTCCTGACCTATTAAAGTGACTTTGTCAGTCTTTCTAATAAAATCACCAGAAGTTATCTAATCACAGCCACAGCCATCCAGGGCTCTGTCTTATCTGCTGGGTCATAAGAATGGGACCTTCCTAAATTTGAAGGGCATCCAATCAAATAAGTAAAGGTGTTTCTCCCCTCTGCCTCTCGGAGGGATTGCTAGGCAGTCTACCCAGTGTATACTAACTGCAAAACACTGTCATGGTTTTGAAACACCTATGTTCCAGGAAAGCTTTTTGGGGTGCATGGGGAAGGTTTCTTTTTGACATCAAGCAAAAAATAAATCACCAAGCTCTTTAAGCACAGGGGTTTTTAAGAGGGTAGTAGAAGGAAAGAATAGGCAGAAAAGACTATCTCCTGTGAAGTGAAGGTTGTTATTCCAAAAGAGTAGGATTTAGTCTCAGTTTAAGGAAAACACTTTCAAATAGCTGGGGCAGCTCCAAACTGCAGTTTAGGGAACGAGTGCTTCAAAAGAACAGTGCTTTAAAAGTCCTGGCAAGGCAGCAAGAGGATGAAGAGTTGGTTTTGCATAGTTTTGAACACAGGAGTAAAGAAGCAGAGGCATCTCTGACTAAAGGGCCCTGAGATCCTATGGCATCAGTTGCAGGGGGCAGCAGGTGGGGGGGCGATATTTCTCTCTCAACGTCTCCTAGGGCAGCCACCCCTCCCTACCCCACACCCCTACTCCCTTCACCCTTCCTGCCTCCACTGTTGGGTCCCCAGGGACAGCACTTCTTAAGCTGGAGTGCTAAGGCACCATCTCTGCAGTCTGGATTCTTCCTGGAGCCTGGCACGTTCTGGGACAGGAAGGCAGGTCTGCAAGGCCACTGGGGTGCAGTCGGACCTGGAGGCCTGGAGGGGAACTGGAGCCGTGAAGCCCACTCACGTCCTTGAAGCCGAGGGAGGAACACATCCTCCTAACAGTACTTCTCAGGGCTCAGCGGGCTCCCCAACCGACGGTGATCCATACTCCCTTGTGGTAGCAAGGACGGCCTCTAACTGGCCCCCTCGATTCTGCCTTAACGGTCCTCACACATGTGTGAGAGTGCAGGCCCCGGATCTATGCACTCAGCTGAGGCCAGTGCTGCCAGGGTCCCTCCAGTCCCAGCCCCCAGCCCCTCCCTCTGGGACTGTATCCAACAGAAGAAAGAGCACAGAGGAACTGGCTGAATCAAGGGACCTGGGAGCCTAGGTATGAGTTTGAAGACCGAGAACCTAAGGCGCAATTACATATTATTGGAAACTCTTGTGGGGTGTGTGGGGGGAGGTTAGGAGGCTGAGAGACTGAGTCGACCTGGTGAGTTCAGCCCCAGGACACCACACAGCCCCTCGCCCCTTTCCCTGCCATCAGACAAGGGGTGCTGCAACTCCAGCTGGGACTCTGCACTTCCCCCTCCCTGATTCTGCTCCAGCAGAGCAGGTGGCCCCCCTCTGAGGGCAGGGGCAAGACAAATGACAAAGTCTCCCTGCACTAAGTCGCTACTGGAAGCTCTTTCTGAACAGCAGTGCTGGCTTGGAGTGAACTCGTGGACCGCCAAAGTGGGTCTCGTCCTGCAGCTGAGGGACACAGGCTTTAAGTCAGCTGCCTTGGCTTTAAATCAATCAGCCCCCCCTTTAAGTCAGGTAGCCCGACTTTAAATCACTGTGTGCCCCTCAAGCCTGCAACTTCAAAAGTTGGAAACTTCACTTTCATCCCAGCACCTAATATAGCTGAATGCACACTGTACTAACTCCCAAGCCTGGCTTAGAGGCAGGATATAAGGTAAGGGGAAGGGCGTGCACATATGGTAGGAGAGTGTACTTCATGTTCCAGAAGGGTCTAGGCACTCTGGCGTACAGCAAGCAGTGCAGGATGCAGCAACTCCTAGGCAACGCTGGTGATGCACAGGGAGAGCAGGCACACCCAGGCATGCAGAGGTTCCAGGGCGGGAGCTGGGGCACAGCCAGCTGGGAGGCTGTGAAAGCAGAGGATCTGAGCCTTCTTGAGAAAGGCAGACACAGAGGATGGATGAGAAACAAAGAACAGATGAAACATGGATTTGAAAAACACATGCTGCTCTTGATATTGGGATGGGGGGCACCCCAGATTTGAGTCTTCTTACTCCCCAGTACCTAGTGCTTTGGCATTTGCCCAATTCCTTATAAAATTTACTGATAATATCTAACCCATAGAATACTGCATTTGTAGTGGTATTGCGTGTTAATGTTTCTATAGGGGAATAATCTTTTCTACAAGAAAAATGTACACTATCTGAAATAAATTAAAACCCCTCTTTTTAAAGCACTGTATTGGACTTCCCTGGTGGCACAGTGGTTAAGAATCTGCCTGCCAAGGCAGGCGACATGGGTTCGAGCCCTGGTCAGGGAAGATCCCACACCACAACTACTGAGCTTGCAGGCCACAAATACTGAAGCCCGCACGACTAGAGCTGGTCGTCCACAACAAGCGCAGCAAGAGAAGCCACCGCAATGAGAAACACACGCACCGCAACAAAGAGAAGCCCCCACTCGCCGCAACTAGAGAAAGCCCATGCATAGCAACGAAGACCCAACACAGCCAAAAATAAATAAATTAATTAAATATTTCAAAAAAGTACTATATCCTTCTGTACAACGTCTCTGGGAGAACAGAGAGATGGGGTGGGAGAGTGAGAAAGACCAATATTTAGTGCACATGTCTCATGCAGGTGCTCTGCTGGCTCAGATAGATTTATCCCCACTTTACAAAGAAGTAAATAATCTCAGAGAGGTTTAGTAATTTTCCCAAAGCCAAACAGCTATTGAGTGGCAAAACCAAGATCTGAACCTAGTCTGTTACCTTCAAAGACTAAGTCCTCATCACAACAAAACTCAATTAATGTTTACATTTATTGAATTACATTGCAACCTGAGGAGTTCTTGGCACAATCCTGAATAAGAGTGAGAAAGAAAGAAATAGCACTGTTCATACAGTCAACCAAAATTTTTGGAGCAGCTGCTAGATGCCTGGCCCTGTCTGGGTTCAACAGTGATAAAGACAGGAAGAGTCCTGCTTTCATGAACCATGTAGTGGGGAGGAGAGACAGGTCCAACTTGGGCGAAGGATTGCACCTTTCTGGGCCTCTGTTTTCTCATCTGGAAAATGGGATGGGTGTTCCTCATTTCCTGGGATTGTCCAGCCCTCACATTCTCTGATTCCATAAGAATCATTTGTTTTCCTGTTTCTTTAAAATTCATTCAGGCCATGAGCTGTGATGAATGTTGTCAGCTGCTCCCCAAATCACTCTATTCCCACCCTCTTCCTGTGAGCAGCTCTTTCCCAAAACATGACTCACAATCAATCAAATCACAGCACCTAAGGGGCACCCAGCAGAAAAATTCCAGCCCTTGTTTCTCAGGAGCTCTGCGGTCTACCTGCCAGGTAAACTTAACTCACCTGGCAAAAGGTGGCCATCCCTTGTTTCACATCAACATGATCTCAGGCACAAATCTCCTTGTTTCTCCGTTTTGTCTTTAAGTTACTTGTTGAAACAACTGCACAAATATGAAGAAAAGATATAAAATGAGGCATCTTCTGCCCCCAGTGCCTACTAATAAATATTTTTCTGCCATTTTAATGATAAAGATAGAACATTTCAACATTCTGCTGCCCTTATTATTTGTCATTTTTGTTGATATTTCTATTGAATACATCTTTCAATATTTTAACAATGGAACATTTATTTAGGTTGTTCCAGACCCAGCCTTTAGTGGTAAAGGTTTTGTTGTTATATTTCTATTCAGTTTCCTTTAAAAATCATTATCCTATTTAACTGGATTAAGTCAATTCTATAGGCCTTTATCTAATGATATTGATGAAATTAATACATAGAGGGCAGTAGTACAAGTTGATTGGACTTGAGAGCCTCTATTAGCACAGTTAAGTATAAATGTTATCCATATGTAAACCAAAGTGCATGCCGAGTGAGATTCTCCAACTCTTCTTCACTGTCTGCCCCTCAAGCCTGTGAGAAATGGAATATTTCTTGCCATCTCAGTAAATAAAGGATGTCACATCATCAGCACTTACAGCCCTCCAAAGTGAGTAGGCGGGCCCTGAGGAACTCAGGATATGCAAATACAGAATGCAGGCCCCAGAGAGCTGAGGTGCATATCAAAGGAAGGAATTCGGTGAGCCCGACTCTGGCATCTTCCTAAACAAAGAGAAGCCCTGCATTCCTCACCTTGGAGAGCTGGTTTTCCTTAGCTGACAATCACCTTTTCACGTTCCCCATCACTTGCGCCAGCCCCCCGCCCTGTTCCCTCCCCCCGATACTTTAGCTCAGGCAGGAAGGGGCGCAGAGGGGCTCGGCTGAATAAGGGGTCTGCGAGCCTCGGGAGGAGCTTTCGGCCGCTTTCCTCGCCCTCGGGAGGAGGGGCGCTGACGCTGCGGCCGGACCCTGCGCCTCCCTTGCCCCGTGTCCCCTCAGGACGCTCAGGCCGCCCCCTCCCCACGCCCCCCAAGCCCCGCGAGCCAGGCCGAGGGCAGGGGCGAGAGGAGGGACCAAAATTCTCCGGGACCAGACGCCGGGGCCGCTCGTTCTGCACAGCAGCGGCGGGTGGCAGCGAACACCTGGCCCTCAGAAGCTGCTCTTGCGCTGCCGCCCGGGCACCGGACCAGGCGGAGGGTCGACGCCCACTTACCCGGCCCGCCGTCCCCACGACTGTCGCGGCTTCGGCCGCCGGGGCCCCTCCGCCGCCGGCAGCCTCAGTGAGGCCGCCCTCCCCTCGGGCCCCGGGGCAACTCCGTGACGGCGGAGGGAAGAGACCCCGATCCGGGAGTTCCAGCTCTGCGGAAAAGTGGGCTCCGTTCTGGGCCCAGCGGGTGGGGCCGCTCTGCCCCGAGGTCTTCCGGGAGGGAGCGGGGCGCCGAGGGAGGAGGCGCCAGGAGCGCAGGGCCCCGTCGGGGCTCCTGGAGGGGCGGCCCGGCCTGGGGGACCCGCCCACTGTGGCCGCAGCGCAGGCCTTTTTCCTGGAATCCTACACAAAAAGTCAGAAAGATACACGGCCTACAGTAAATATTCACAAATGGTTGTTGCTGCTGTGCGTACTATCCTATTAAACGTATGAAATCCATAAAACACTTTAAGTTCAAAATTAAATACGAATTTTTTTTTTTTTTTTTTTTTTTTGCGTTACGCGGCCCGCTTACTGTTGTGGCCTCTCCCGTTGCGGAGCACAGGCTCCGGACGCGCAGGCTCAGCGGCCATGCCTCACAGGCCCACCCGCTCCGCGGCATGTGGGATCTTCCCGGACCGGGGCACGAACCCGTGTCCGCTGCATCGGCAGGAGGACTCCCAACCACTGCGCCACCAGGGAAGCCCCTAAATATGAATTTTTACCTTTATAATTATGTCTCTGCTATTCACAATTGTCGTTAATGAATCAGAGACTGTTGCATCACTGCTTAAAAATGAGCTTGTTAAAAAAATAGAACTCAGGCCCACCGGACCTACTGAATCACAATCTGCAATTTTACAATCTCTCCAGTATACTTGTGGACCCGTGAATAGTTAAAAGGTACATTTCTACCTCAATATGTCTTTCCTGTCTGAGAAATACACACATTTTATCCAGTTTGATATAAATAAAACACTCAAAAATGCATATGCCTGTGTTGAAACAATCATTTTATCATTTCTTTTCCAGATAACTATAGTCTCTATACTGCTTTTGTGGATCACATGCCATACTCTTTTTGTAGTTAGAGATAGAGAAAGTTACTTTGTAAAAAAAAATCTACCTATATATATATATAGATAGATATCTATATCTATATAAATATATATATATATTAGTGGATAATTGAAGACACTCTTCTAAATTAAAACCAGTTCTCTTCTTTGGTCATATTATGAACTCTTCCTGTGGCCACATGGCATGTGTACTTTTAATTTCAGGGACTGCTGACATTCCAGGATGTGCCCATAGATTTCTCTCAAGAGGACTGGGAATGCCTGGACCAAGAACAATGGGAATTGTACAGGGAGGTGATATGAGAAAAGTATAGGAACCTGCTCTCCTTGAGTGAGGATACCTTCCTTCCAGAATTCCTTATCCACCCACAGGGTTTAGAGTCCTTCATTTGTAGACTGTCTCCTGGAATGTTCTGCTTCCTACAACAGGATTTCAGATTGCAACGTTTCAGGAAAGATTGGGAGTTTGTGGGTATAATTTATCTTATTCTTTTAAAATTGCAGCCTCCTTTTTAATATACTTTGTAACTGCTTGGAATGGGTCTATATGAACTGTGTACTACATGCGTCTGTTATACTCCTTACAATATTTTATTCTCTTATTTTTTGTAACAATTTTCCATGGATTCTTTGGATTAAGGTATATTAAAATGGAGACTGCGATTCTGGGACTTCCCTGGTGATACAGTGGTTAAGAATTCACCTGCCAATTCAGGGGACACGGGTTCGATCCCTGGTCCGGGAAGATCCCACGTGCCACGGAGCAACTAAGCCAGTGGGCCACAACTACTGAGCCTGCGCCCTTTTTTCCAGTTTGATATGAATAAAACACTCAAAATGCATATGCCATTGTTGAAACCATCATTTTATCATTTCTTTTCCAGATAAGTATAGTGTCTATACTGGTTTTGTGGATCACATGACATACTCTTTATTGTATTTAGAAATAGAGAAAGTTACTTTGTGAAAAAAAATATATATATATGTATATATATTAGTGGATAATTGAAGACACTCTTGTAAATTAAAACCAGTTCTCTTAATTTGCTGTTTTCTTCTTGGGTCACATTATGAACTCTTCCTGTGGCCACATGGCAAGCGTACTTTTAATTTCAGGGACTGCTGACATTCCAGGATGTGCCCATAGATTTCTCTCAAGAGGACTGGGAATGCTGGACCAAAATCAATGGGAATTGTACAGGGATGTGATGTGAGAAAAGTATAGGAACCTGCTCTCCTTGGGTGAGGATACCTTCCTTCCAGAATTCCTTATCCACCCACAGGGTTTAGAGTCCTTCATTTTAGAATGTCTCCTAGAATGTTCTGCTTCCTACAACAGGATTTCAGATTGCAACGTTTCAGGAAAGATTGGGAGTTTGTGGGTATAATTTATCTTATTCTTTGAAAATTGCAGCCTCCTTTTTAATACACTTTGTAACTGCTTGGGACGTGTCTATATGAACTGGGTACTACATGTTTCTGTTATAGTACTTACAATATTTTATTCTCTTATTTTCTGTAACAATTTTCCATGGATTCTTTGGATTAAGGTTTATTAAAAGGGAGACTGCGATTCTGGGACTTCCCTGGTGATGCAGTGGTTAAGAATTCACCTGCCAATTCAGGGGACACGGGTTCGATCCCTGGTCTGGGAAGATCCCACGTGCCACGGAGCAACAAAGCCAGTGGGCCACAGCTACTGAGCCTGCGTGCCACAACTACTGAAGCTGGTGCGCCTTGAACCCGTGCGCCATTTATTTTTGGAGAATAAAACCACCTCTGGGTGATTACAATTTAGACCAGCTAGTCAAAATTCTTTATCACCTGTTTTTCTCAAACACTGATCAACGGAACAAGTTTTACTAGGGGTAACAGTGTAATTGTATTCTGGAGTTCATATCTGCAATATGGTTTATGACCTTGATGCTGGATCATGACATTTCAATGGTATAACTGCTATTAATTGTCTCTTTGTTCAACGATTAAAATCTCACGTGATCTGAGTTCAGACTGGAGTCATCCTGGTTGGTTTCTGTCTATTGCAGATTTCTTCCAGTATGAAAGGACAAGAGCAATACGGCTTACTTTACAAAATGTCTTGAAACTAAATGATATAATCTACATTCAATTAATTTATACATACCCTACTGTAGAAAACGGTTTGTTACAGTGGCAGAGCCCGGTAATTATGTAAAACGGAAACCTTTATCTGCACTGGTTCAAGTCCTCTTCCTAAGAATATGTTTATAATCAACAGTTTTTCACAAATTACCCAATTTAATTCACCATAGCATTCCTCATATTAACTAAATGGAAAATCCTAGGCTATATACAAATCCAGAAAGGGTCAAAAATCATCAGCCCCCATGGATTATTACAACCCATTGCTGAGGCATTCAAATTACTTATTAAAGAACCACTATGTCCATCAACATCATCAATTTATATATTATTGTCCCAATGCTAGCCTTAACCCTGGCTCTCACAGCATGAATTCCTCTTCCCATATCTTATCCACTAATTAATATAAATGTATGCATATTATGTATATTAGCCATATCACACCTAGCCATTTATTCCATCCTCAGTTCTGGATGAGCTTCACATTCAAAATACTCACTCACTGGAGCCCTAGGGACAGTAGCATAGACAATCTCATATGAAGTAATGTAGCAGTTATTCTATTCTCAGTCTTACTGATAAATGGATCATTTACACGTTCAGCAGTAATTATTACACAAGAACACCTATGACTAATTTTCTCCTGACCCCTACCCAGAATTTTATTATCTCCGCAGTAGCAGAAATCCAATGAAGCCCCACTTGGTTTAACAGAAGTAGAATCAAAACCTGTAATTGTCTTCAATGTAGAAAACCTAGCAGGCCCATTCACCCCGTCCTTCCTAGAGAATATGTCAATTTCCGTATAATAAACATTTCCACAACAATCCATTTTTAGGAGCATTCGACAATCCCTAGGTGCCAGAATTATATACAGCCCAAGTCATCATTAAAACACCTCTAACAATCTCCTTTCTATGAATTTGAACATCCTACCCAAAATTTTGACATGATCAACATATATATCTCTTATAAAATTTTTTAATACTAACATTAGCCCAATGTATATGAGAAGTTTCACTAGACCTGCACCAGTGGGAGGGAGCCGTGAAGGAGGAAAGGTTCCCACACACTAGAAGCCCCTTCGCGGGCGGAGACTGCGGGTGGCGGAGAGGGAAGCTCCGGAGCCACGGAGGAGAGCGCAGTAACAGGGTGCGGAGGGCAAAGCGGAGAGATTCCCACACAGAGGATCGGTGCCGACCAGCACTCACCAGCCCAAGCGGCTTGTCTGCTCACCCGCTGGGGCGGGCGGGGGCTGGGAGCTGAGCCTCGGGCTTCGGTAGGAAGCCGGGAGAGGACTGGGGTTGGCGGCGTGAACACAGCCTGAAGAGGCTAGTGCGCCACGGCTGGCCGGGAGGGAGTCCGGGGAAAAGTCTGGAGCTGCCGAAGAGGCAAGTGACCTTTTCTTCCCTCTTTGCTTCCTGGTGCGCGAGGAGAGGGATTTAAGGGCACCGCGTAAAGGAGCTCCAGAAACGGGCGCGAGCCGCGGCTGTCGGCGCGGACAGCAGAGACGGGTGTGGGACGCTAGGGTTGCTGCTGCCGCCAGCAAGAGGCCTGTGTGCGAGCACAGGTCACTCTCCACAATGCCCCTCCCGGGAGCCTGTGCAGCCCGCCACTGCCGGGGTCCCGGGATCCAGGGACAGCTTCCCCGGGAGAACGCGCGGCGCGCCTCGGGCCGGTGCAGCGTCACGCCGGCCTCTGCCGCCGCAGGCTGGCCCCGCATCCGTGCCCCTCCCTACCCCAGGCCTCTGCCAGAGCCCCCGAATCAGCTGCTCATTTAAACCCGTCCTGTCTGAGCGAAAGGCAGACGCCCTCGGACGACCTACCCACAGAGGCGGGGCCAAGTCCAAAGCTGAACACCAGGAGCTGTGAGAACAAAGAGGAGAGGGGGAGGTCTCTCCCAGCAGCCTCAGAAGCAGGGGATTAAAACTCCACAGCTTTGCTTTCACCATTTGTCCTAGGGTTAGACCGACCTGGTTTTTTTTGTTTGTTTTTTATAGAAATTTTTCTTCTTAATAATTATTTTTTATTTTAATAACTATATTTTATCCTACTTTATTTTGTCTTCTTCCTTTCTTTCTTCCTCTCTTCGTTCCTTTCTTCCCTCCTTCCTTCCTCCCTTTCTTGCTCTCTTCCTTCCTCCCTTTCTTCCTCCCTTCTTTCCTCTCTTCCTTCCTCCCTTTCTTCCTCTCTTCCTTCTTTCCTTTCTTGCATTCTTCCTTCCTTTCTTCCTTCCTCCCTTCCTTTCTTCTTTCCTCCCTTCCTTTCTTCCTTCCTTCCCTCCCTCTTTCCTTCCTTCCTTCCTTTCTTTCCTTTCTATTTTTTCTCCCTTTTATTTTGAGCCGTGTGGATTAAAGGCTCTTGGCACTCCAACCAGGCGTCAGGGCTGTGTCTCTGAGGTGGGAGAACCAACCTCAGGACACAGGTCCACAAGAGACTTCCCAGCTCCACGCAATATCAAACGGCGAAAATCTCCCAGAGATCTCCATCTCAACACCAAGACCCAGCTTCACTCAAGGACCAGAAACGAACAGTTCTGGACACCCTTTGCCCAACAAATAGCAAGACAGGACTACAGCCCCATCCATTAGCAGAGAGGCTGCCTAAAATCATAATAAGGCTACCAACATCCCCAAACACACCACAAGACGTGGACCTGCCCACTAGAAAGACAAGATCCAGCCTCATCAACCAGAACAGAGGTACTAGTCCCCACAACCAGGAAACCTACTCAACCCACTGAACCAACCTTAGCCACTGGGGACAGCCACCAAAAACAACGGGAACTACGAACCTGCAGCCTGCAAAAAGGAGACCCCAAACACAGTAAGATAAGCAAAATGAGAAGACAGAAAAACACACAGCAATGAAAGAGCAAGATAAAAACACACCAGACCTAACAAATGAAGAGGAAATAGGCAGTCTACCTGAAAAAGAAATCAGAATAATGATAGTAAAGATGATTCAAAATCTTGGAAATAGAATAGACAAATTGCAAGAAACAGTTAACAAGGACCTAGAAGAAATAAAGAGGAAGCAAGCAACGATGAGCAACACAATAAATGAAATGAAAAATACTCTAGATGGGCTCAGTAGCAGAATAACTGAGGCAGAAGGACAGATAAGTGACCTGGAAGATAAAATAGTGGAAATAACTACTGCAGAGCAGAAAAAAGAAAAAAGAATGAAAAGAACTGACGACAGTCTCAGAGACCTCTGGGACAACATTAAACGCACCAACATTCGAATTATAGGGGTCCCAGAAGAAGAAGAGAAAAAGAAAGGGACTGAGAAAATATTTGAAGAGATTATAGTTGAAAACTTCCCTAATATAGGAAAGAAAATAGTCAATCAAGTCCAGGAAGCACAGAGAGTCCCATACAGGATAAACCCAAGGAGAAACACGCCAAGACACATAATAATCAAACTGTCAAAAATTAAATACAAAGAAAACATATTAAAAGCAGCAAGGGAAAAACAACAAATAACACACAAAGGAATCCCCATAAGGTTAACATCGGATCTTTCAGCAGAAACTCTCCAAGCCAGAAGGGAGTGGCAGGACATATTTAAAGTGATGAAGGAAAAAAACCTACAACCAAGATTACTCTACCCAGCAAGGATCTCATTCAGATTTGATGGAGAAATTAAAACCTTTACAGACAAGCAAAAGCTGAGAGAGTTCAGCACCACCAAACCAGCTTTACAACAAATGCTAAAGGAACTTCTCTAGGCAAGAAACACAAGAGAAGGAAAAGACCTACAAGAACAACCCGAAACAATTCAGTAAATGGTAATAGAACCATACATATCGATAATTACCTTAAATGTAAATGGATTAAATGCTCCCACCAAAAGACACAGACTGGCTGAATGGAAACAAAAACAAGACCCATATATATGCTGTCTACAAGAGACCCACTTCAGACCTAGGGACACATACAGACTGAAAGTGAGGGGATGGAAAAAGATATTCCATGCAAATGGAAATCAGAAGAAAGCTGGAGTAGCAATTCTCATATCAGACAAAATAGACTTTAAAGTAAAAACTATAACAAGAGACAAAGAAGGACACTATATAATGATCAAGGGATCGATCCATGAAGAAGATATAACAATTGTAAATATTTATGCACCCAACATAGGAGCACCTCAATACATAAGGCAAATACTAACAGCCATAAAAGGGGAAATCGACAGTAACACAATCATAGTAGGGGACTTTAACACCCCACTTTCACCAATGGACAGATCATCCAAAATGAAAATAAATAAGGAAACACAAGCTTTAAATGATACATTACACAAGATGGACTTAATTGATATTTATAGGACATTCCATCCAAAAACAACAGAATACACATTCTTCTCAAGTGCTCATGGAACACT
>NC_041228.1:28158154-28163437 GCF_002837175.3 Physeter macrocephalus | reverse complement strand
AAAAAAAAATGTCATGAAGAGCCTAGGGGTAGGACGGGAATAAAACACAGACCTACTAGAGCATGGACTTGAGGATATGGGGAGGGGGAAGGGTAAGCTGTGACGAAGTGAGAGAGTGGCATGGACATATATACACTACCAAATGTAAATTAGATAGCTAGTGGGAAGCTGCCGCATAGCACAGGGAGATCACCTCTGTGCTTTGTGACCACCTAGAGTGGTGGGATAGGGAGGGTGGGAGGGAGGGTGACTCAAGAGAGAAGAGATATGGGAACATATGTATATGTATAACTGATTCACTTTGTTGTAAAGCAGAAATTAACACACCACTGTAAAACAGTTATACTCCAATAAAGATGTTAAAAAAAACAGAAAATCTAGCAGGCCCATTCACCCCATTATTCCTAGAGAATATGTCAATTTCCTTATAATAAACATTTCCACAACAATCCATTTTTAGGAGCATTCAGCAATCCCTAGGTGCCAGAATTATATACACCCCAAGTCATCATTAAAACACATCTAACAATCTCCTTTCTATGAATTTGAGCATCCTACCCACAATTTTGATATGATCAACGTATACATCTCTTTAAAAATTTTTTTTACTACTAACATTAGCCTGATGTATATGAGAGTTTTCACTACCTGTCAGCATACCAGGCAACCCACCACAAACTTAAGAAATATATCTGACAAAAGAGTTACTTTGATAGAGTAAATCATAGAAGTTTCAATGCTCTTATACCTGGAATTGAATTCTTCCTAAGAATTTTACATTCTCCATGCTGCCACATTACACCACATGCTATATAATAAGTTTCTCTAAGTAAGCTTCAGGCCCATACCCCCAAAATGTTGTCGTATATCCTTCCTGTACTAATAAACACTCATTGTTTTTACTCTCATTCTACTGACCATTATCTCAGGAAATATAATTGTATAAGAAGCTCACACTGGTTAATGGTAATCCCATTCTAATAAAAAACACGAACCCATAAGCTACAGAAGCATCCAACAAATATTTCCTAAAACAATCCACCACACCAATACTACTTATAATGGCTATTATCATTAATCTAATATACTCTGGTCAAGGAACACAATGAATAACAAAAATCTTTAATCCAGCAGCAACCACCCTCATGACAATCGCCCTTGTCACAAAAGTAGGATTTTCCCCATTTCACTTCTGAGTGCCTCAAGTCACAAAAGGCGTCCCATGAACAGCAGACCTGATGCTAACAACATGATAAAATTGCACCCTTATCAGTTTTATATCACATGTCACCATACATCAACCTAAATATACTATTAACCATAGTGATATTATAAGCCATAGCTGGAGGCTGAGCCAGACATAGCCATACTCACCTGAAAAAATTACACTCTCCTCACCACTTGCCCATATAGGATGAATAACAGCTATTATAATGTATACTCAGATTATAACAATCATAAACATACTAATTTATATCATAACAACACTATCTTCTTCTTATTTATGCAAAGATCATGTACTACAAGAGTATCATTATCACACACATCAGGTAAAACACCTCCCATCACAATCCTTTTCCTCACCAATATAGTATCATTAGGACATCGCCCATCACTATCAGGGTTTTTACCCAAATGAATACTTATCCAAGAGATAACAAAAATGACAACATCATTCTACCAACATTAATAGCCATCATAGCGGTCCTCAGCATATATTTCTACTTGCAGCTAACATACTCCACATCACTAACTATATTCCCTTCCTTAAACAACACAAACACAAAGCAATTTGAACACACAAAGAAATAACCTTCCTATCATTACCAATCATAATACCCAGACAATTACTATACATAACACCCATTCTACCAGTGCTGGACTAGGAATTTAGGTTAGTTCAGACCAAGAGCTTTCAAAACCCTAAACAAGTAAAATTTACTTAATTCCTAAAAATAAGAATTGCAAGACTTCATCCTACATCAATGGAAAGGAAAGCAAGCATTGTAATTAAGCCAAATCTTTATGAGATTGATGAGTTTTAACCCCAGGAAACTTTAGTTAACCGGCAACTCCTTTAGTCAACTGGCTTCAGTCTACTTCTCCTTCATTTGAGAAAGAAAAAAAGAAAACAAAAAGGCAGGAAAATCACCGGCAGAATTGAAGCTGTTTCTCTGAAGTTACAATTCAATTTGTTGATTCACCACAGGGTTTGCGAGAAAGAGGGCTCAATCTCTGTCTTCAGTTTTTCAGTCGAATGCTAGCTCAGTCATTTTACCTCTGTTCATACACTGCTGATTATTTTCAACAAATCACAAAGATATCGGAATTTATATTTGGTGCTTGAGCTGGAGTAGCAGGCAGCACCTTGTGTATATTAATCCAGGCCGAGCTATGCTAACCTGGAGCGCTACTTGGAGATTCCCAAATCTATAAGGTGGTCACAACAGCCCCTGCACTTGTAATAAAATTCTTTATAATTGTACCCATTATATTGCAGGGTTTGAAAACTCACTTGGGCCAATAATAACTCAGACACCTGAGGTAGCATTTCCCCGAATAAACCATGTAAACTTTTGACTACTTCCCCCATCATTCTTACCCCTACTCATGTCACCAATAGTAGAAGCTGCTTCTGGTTCCAGTGGACCGTGTATTCAGCTCTAGCCTGCAATCTGGCCCACGCAGGAGCCTCTGTCGACATAAACATTTCCTCGTTACATTTAGCAGGTGTCTCTTCACTACTTGGTGCTATTATTTTTATAACTATTGTCTTTCATACAAAACGAGCAGTCATATCCCAATACCAAACACCATTATGTGTTTAATCTTCACCAACTACAGCCGTATTACTATAATTACCACTCTCAGCCCGAGCAGCCAGAACTGCCATACTGTTAAGAGATAGAAATCTCAACACTACTTTCGTGACACTGAAGGAGGAGACCGAATCCTATACCAACACCTATTTTGATTCCTTGGTCACCCTGAAATCTCTATTCATGGCCTACCAGGGATTGTTATAAACTCACATATCATTACATACTATTTAGGACAAAAAGTGCCTTTCAACTATTTGGGAATAGTATGAATCATGCCCGCTGGCTTTTTAGGATTTCTCTGGTGGGCCCATCACATATTTACCATAGGGATAGCTGTCCACTCAGTAGCATACTTTGCAAAAGCTACCGTAATTACTTCTATCCCTACAGGAGTGGGCTTTCTCTGGTTGCAGTGAGCGGCAGCTACTCTTCGTTGTGGTCCAGGGCCTTTCCATTGCAAAGGCTTCTCTTGTTGCAGAGCACGGCCTCTAGGCGCGTGGGCTTCAGTAGTTGTGGCTTGCAGGCTCTAGAGGGCAGGCTCAGTAGTTGTGGCGTACGGGCCTTTTGCTCTGCGGCATGTGGAATCTTCCCAGAAGAGGGCTCGAACCTCTAGTCCTCTATATTATTTCACTAATATTGACAGCTAAACTAACTCATATACATACAATAGATGCACGGGTAGAGAAAATGTGAACAATTTACTAGCCATTATGTAATCTTAGTTGCTCTATCATCATGGTGAATCCTTTACATGACACATGAAATCAATAACTTTTACCAAACCATAAAAAAAGATGGGTCAGTAGTGATACTGAAGCTACAAATACACAGATTATGAAGATTTAAATGTTGACTCCTCTGTAATCCTCACATGAGAGCTAAAACCAGGAGAATAATGACTAATGAGGTCAACAACCGCGGAGTTAGAGACAGTCATTGAATATTAGTTTCATCTGAAATTGTTGTACACTCCTGAGCTCTTCCTTCTCAGGCCGAAAAAGGGCTGCTATGCCAGGACACCTAAATTAAAAAATCCTAATACCAACAGGACCAGGCCTATGCTGTGGACAAGAGAGCTCATTTTCCTGAGTTCAAAGACAGGACAGAGGGATATGGCTGAGATATGGGGTGAATCTGGAGCCCATGGGGATGCACTTTCCAAGCTCCAGGATAGGAGTGGGACCTCTCGGGTCCCAGGCCACCGAGCACGCCCTCCCGAGCAGGATCTTGGCAACATTCCCTGTCAGGGATGAGGCAACCTAGCACTTGTCACGTCCCGATGTTGTGTCCTATGTGGGCACCATGCTCTGGGGATCACACCCCAAACTCTTCAGGTCAATGCTACAGGGTCCTCCGTGCCTCAGCAGTAGAGACCACAGAGCAAGCAGTTCCCTCGCCAACCAGCAGGAGGAGGGGAGGAGAGCAGGGGCACCAGGGGAATCTCACTCAGACCACAACACCCAGGGGTGCCAGCGGGCATAGTGATGATGCAGATGAGGCACAGACCAAGAGATGGGACCAGAGGAGGCAAAAGGCAGCTGGTCAGCTCCTGGCTCAACTGCACCCCGGACAACTTTGTCCCTCATACACCCCCTTCCTCATACACCCCCTTCTTAAATGCCGATTCTTCAGATGCAAACAGGTAGAGCTTCAGACTGAAAGTCAGTTCTTCCAAAATGACCCATCAGCAAACACTTCAGGATTCCACTCCAGTGGGGGCCCTGGAGTCCACAACTCAGGGACTGAAGTGGATATCAGTGCCAGGGGCCGTGGGAGGGGATGGGGAGGGAGGCTTTCCTGGTTGTGGAATTTTGGTTTTGCAAGATGAAATTTCTAGGCATGGTGGTGATGGCTCCACAAGAAAGTGACTAGATCTGATGCCTCAGAAACGTGCACTTAAAATGGTGATGATGGTAAATGGTATGTGACCTGTGTTTTATTTCACTTAAAATAAATTCTTGGGCTTCCCTGGTGGCGCAGTGGTTGGGAGTCCACCTGCTGATGCAGGGAGCGCGGGTTCATGCCCCGGTCCGGGAGGATCCCACGTGCCGCGGAGCGGCTGGGCCCGTGAGCCATGGCCGCTGAGCCTGCGTGTCCGGAGCCTGTGCTCCGCAACAGGAGAGGCCACAACAGTGAGAGGCCCGCATACCGCAAATAAATAAATAAATAAATAAATAAATTCTTAAAATAATGTCTTGTTAATTGTCATTCCATTTCGACTACCCTTCATCACAAATGTCGGAGGCCCAGACACAGTCCCCTACCTTAGGGGCCATCACGGTACCCTCACAGAGCACGTGGGAGACCATTCTCAGGGGGGGCTAGTCTGTCCTCACCTGACCTCTGTGCAGGGGGACCCAGGCAGTGGTGACCCCCATAGATTAGACATATGTGATGCTATGATATTAATATGATACCACCAAGTGTTGTCACTCACCAGAACACAGAGCAGCAACCCACT
>NC_041228.1:28150638-28155306 GCF_002837175.3 Physeter macrocephalus | reverse complement strand
CTTTTTAAAAACGAACAGGAAACAGTGTATGAATACCACTAGATGCACTACTTCACTAATCACCGAGGGATTAAAACCATAAGAAAAATACTGTGCATACACCTACCAGAATGCAGACATGAAAGGCATAGTATCAAATATCAGCAGGCTGTGGGGCAATGGAAAGCCTGGTACGTAGTGGGGGGATGCTACCACTTCTGCAACAATCGGGCCTCAGAGAGCGAAGTCCGTGCACACAGACCCGCAGGGCTCCTCCCAGCTGAACACAAACCCACCGGCCTGCACCAGGACACACGGACATGGACTCCGCAGCCACAGGGGCCAAACCTGAAAGAACCTGAAGGCCATCACAAGCAGATGCAGAAATGAACCATGCACGCTCCTATGAAGGAATATTCCACAGCAATGGAGTACATTTTGCTTGAAGTTCGTAAAACTATAAAAATTATTTTTTAAAAAAACTCTATTCACAAGATGAAAGAATCCCATGGACACAATGCTGAGCCACCAAGAGCAATAAAGCAGCATGCACGGTACACGCACTGACCGACTTGGAACTAGGCAAAGCTGGGCTGCGTTGTGCAGAGATGCGTCCTTGGGCGTAAACTCTGAGGACAAGTCACTGACACAAAATCAGGAGAACAGCTACCTCACGGTGGGGAGGAGGCTGTGACGAGGGAAGGGCACTCCTAGGTGTCCACTCATCATGTTCTGTTTCTTGATCTTTATGATTATTCTTTACATGTATATAACCTAATCCTTAATATGTAGTTACAGTTTATCATTTTTGTTTAGTAAAAAGGGAGTCTCCCCAACAAAGTAGAAGGAGACCTGCTTCTCCCAGGGAAGAAAAGGAATAGTTTCTACCAGTGAAATCTCGATACCATGGCTGCTTCAACCATCAAGCCTGACAGCAACTCCAGTGAGAGGGGCACCGGGGCCACGACACTCAGAAGGATGCTCGGGGGCCTCAGTCCTGGGTCACTGCCTCTGAGGAGTCCACGGCACCTGGTCAAAGTTCTCGGTCATTCTGTGCACGACGCTGTTCCTTGGTGGCTCTGGCACAGCTCGGCCAGCACCGTCGCTGGGAGAGAAAGAAGAAAGGAGCAGAAGAGGGAACCGGGCTCCAAGCTGACCCACCTCCTTCTACGAAGACGATGCCACAGTCCCTAAGAGAAGAAAGCAAGGCCACGGAACCCATCCTCTCTGCCTGAGGCCTGACCACACTAGCACCCCATGCTTCTGATGCCACAGGGAGAATTTCCCAAGGTCCCCTCAGATCACATGGTTGGACACACGGGGCTTTCAGATACGAAGGTGCTGTCTGATCCCGCACCTCTGCTGTCACATTCTGGAGCTGGGCCTGGAAGCCTCCAGGTTTTCACTCTTTGATAACAGCTTTATTTGAGATTGAATTTTTATACCACACAGTTAACCCATTTTAGTATTAAGCTCAGTGGTTTTTTGCATATTCACTGGGTTCTGCAGCCACCAGCACAATGCATTTGACAACATTTCCATCATCTACCCAGAAGCCCACTCTTTACAGGTCACCCCTCATTTCCCACAGCCCCGGAATCCCCAGTCCATTTTCTGTCTCTGTGGGCTTGCCTGTTCTGGATGTCTCATGTAAGTGGAATCCACTAATTGTCTGTTTCTGTCTGGCTTCTCTCACTGAGCATCATGTGTTCGAGGTTCATCCACATCATAGCCTGTGTCAGTGCTTCACTCCTTTCCAGTGGCTGAGTCACCCTTACCCTCTCTGCTTTTAACTCTATAATTAATTGTGTCTCCCTGCCTGCACCGCACAGGGCTGATGAGGATCTCACCTTCCATCATTCTTGGGCTGTAAGTTGAACTTTAAACTAACACCAAGGGGTCCTGTGCAGAGGCTGAAAGCCCAGCTGTACAGGGTGCACAGTTGCCCTGTGTGACCAGAGCCCAGGAGGAAGGGTGAGATAGGCCTGCCTGTTTACAGGACCAACGTCCTACGGTCTCAAGGGAAACCAACTCGCTCGTCAGCGTCTCGTGAGAGCTGCTCTGCACCATGCCTAGCGGGCAAGACACACGGGTCAGGGACCACGGTGCTGCCTTCAGTTCAGGCGCACTCATACTAACTGTCTAGTTGGAAAGTGCTGAGGCTGCAGGGGAGGGTCCTTCTTGCTTCTTCCATCTTCTTGGGGCTCCAGGCATCCCTGGGCTTATGGCTGCACCCCTCCCATGTCTGCCTTCATCTTCATGTGGCTTCCCCTCTGTGTCTGTGTCTCCACTCATCATATAAGCACGCAGGTACACAGGATTGGGACCACCCTAAGGCCCCTGTCTCACCTAGTTACATGACCAGACCCTACTTCCAAATGAGGTCATGTCCTGAGCCCCTGGGTTCAAGACTTGGATGTCTCTTTCCCTGGGGGGTACACAATCCCTCTTCAGTCTGAGATAACTGTAATGTTGCCCAGGAAACAAGCAAGCCCCTTACCTCAGCCAGCGCCTCGAAGAGGTCTGAGCCCGCCTGGTCTCTTGGGAACTGACTGGGCAGGAGAGTGTGGCTCAGGACCCGAGTGTGAAGGACACCATGAAGCACCCGTGTGAGGCTCCCCTTCGCAGGGGCATTACTGGACCAGCTGATGAGGCCCAGCAGGGCAACCCGGAGCTCCTTAGATGGCTCGACCCACGTGGACTGGGGGCGACAGGCAGCAGGAAGTGGGTGTGTGAGGAAGTGTATGTGATGGGCCTGCAGTGAGCAGGTGAGCACAGCTGTGTGTGTCACATGATGGGTCACCAAGGCATCTGGGCCACAGAGGGCTGGTCCCTGCACCTGAGACCAAAGAGAAGGACTTGAGGGGCTGTGCTTCCTCCCACCGGGAGCCTCATATCCAGGGGGGCCAGCAGGGATATGTCAGACACACAGGACTGGACATTCTGGTTCACCTTCCCCCTACACAGTGGGCGAAAGGACAGCCACGTGGGACTTCAGACCATGTAGCACAAGGTGCGTGTCGAGGACCAGTGAGTGTCCGTTGTTGCAGCACGTCCATCCTCCTTTGGGCCGGCCCCCCTCCCCCGAAGGCTGTCTGCCTGGCTCACTGAAGCTCGGTGTTTGGGGGACATGGGGCAGTCTGCAGTCCCGGTGAAGACATTGTTCTCTCTAGGGAAATGAGGTGGACACTCAGTCCCCAGTCTGTGGATGGTCTAGTCCTCTGGGTGTCATGTTTTTCTTGGGGGTCACTGGGGCTTTATCCTCACTCCATGGGGTACAGAAGGGGAGGGATGGCCACGTCCTGGGCTCACTGTGCCTGGGCTCCTGGGAAGGACCTCTCTGACCCACATGTTCACAGGCCTCAGTCACCCCTGCTCGACACCCCCCTCCAAAGACTCGGCAAGAGGACCTGCCCCATGAAACGGGGCGCCTGGGTCAGGGGGCTGGTGCGTCCCTTCTCAGATGGCCACACTCAGGTCTCGGGGTGGGTGCGGTGGACTTTGGCCACTCGCCGAGGTCACCACGGCGCTGTGGCTCCTTTCTGGGGCCCGAGATGCCCCAGGGGTGGCTGGGGGAGGGGGGAGGTCGCCGTGATGGGGACATGTGGGACGGGGGGCCTGGGCCCTGGGTCCCTCCCCGAGGAGGAATGAGGGTCATGCTCAGAGGGGGGCGGCTGGTGACGGTCCTGGGTGTCAGCAAGCACAGCGCCGCGCCCCGCAGGCCGGGTGTGGGAGTCCTGCGGCCCCGGCACAGAACACCAGACGGGGGCGGGGTTGGTACAGGGGACGCGTCCTCTCAGGCCTGGAGTCCGAGGTCAAGGTGCTGGGGGTCGCTCCTCCGCGGGTTCTCGGGTCACTTGGGCCCAGGCCACTGCCAGCCCCGTCTCCGTCTCTGCCATGACACCGCCTTCTCCCCCGTGTGCCTGGGTCCAAATGCCCCGGTGAGGACTCCCGCACACAGCTCAGTGACCTCGTCTCACCCGGGCAGCGCTGCGGTGGCCCGTCTGCACACCACGTCCCATTCTGAGGTCCGGGGAGTCCGTCTTCCGGGGCCTCTTGTGGCGAGAATCCTCGTGGTGGGCACAGCTCGTGGGCCCTGTGGGCCCCAGGCTGGAATCCAGGAGCCTCACGCAGGAAGCAGTGTCCTGACTCGGGGAGAGCGGACGGACAGGCAGGGTGAGAGCGAGTCCGGGGGCGCTCAGCCCTGCCCTCCGGGGAGTGGGGGGTCTCTAGAGGGCCGGGCGGAGCGGGCGGACGTGGGGGGATTGCACGCGGCGGTCAGAGGCGGGCGGCCGGGGCTGCGACGGCGGGACCACTTAGGGGCAGAGGAGAGGGGGCCTCAGGGACGCCCTCTGTCTGCTCCTACGACGGCGGCCGGCCGCGGGCTCCCGGCCAGGTGGGGCCACACGTGGAGCGGCTTGAAGACACACCCCAGGGCCGCCTTCGAGAAGGGCCTTGTGCCTGGGGACACGGAGCCTCCAGCCCGCCGGGGAGTGTGTGGGGCTGGGGGCCCGCGGGGCTGCATGCGGGGCCCGGAGGAGCTCGAGGTGCCTGCTCCAGGCCTCACCTGATCCGGGCCGGAGGGCGGCTGCCCAGGGCCTCCGGCTTCGGGCACCGCCCCTGGGCTGGGAGGGGCCAGCGGGTCCCCTGAGCCATCACTGAAGCCAGGCTGAGGCTGCTGAGCAGCCG
>NC_041228.1:28147822-28150297 GCF_002837175.3 Physeter macrocephalus | reverse complement strand
TGGGGCTGCATCACCCCCACCTCTGCCTCCATTGTCACGTGGCTTCTCCTCTGTGTCTGTGTCCAGATTTCCCTCTTCTTATAGGGACACCAGCTGCTGGATTTAGGGGTCTCCCTAATCTAGCATGACCTCATCTTAACCACATCTGCCGAGACACTGTTTCAGAAATAAGGCCTGATTGTGGGGTCAGAACGGATATAAATTGGGGACTGGGGGACACTACTGAACCCACAGTAGTAAGTGAGGTGTTAGCGGATGGAGGGAACGAGAAGTGCCCACCGAACTTCCAGGGCATCATGAGACCGAAAACCGAGGCAGGCAGCTCCAGGTAATTAATGGATCAGTTTATTATTGGGTAGTTTACTCACAGGGTGGGATTGGGATGTAGTGGACAACGATCGGAAGCATGTGCAGCCGCGCTCTGCACGGCCAAGGGGTCACAGGCAAAATTTATGCTTCACTTGTGGGTGGGGGGGGTGCTTGGAAACAGGACGTACATTCCTAAGTCAAGGTTCATGAATGGGTAAGTGGCCTCATGGGTGCCGGGAACACGTCAGCGAAGGTCATCCTTGTATGGGAACTAACAATGCATAGAGGCCACGTGGTCCTGATAATTACTCAACAGCCTCTATTAACTAGAAAAGCCTTGAGGACAGAGAGGTGATTGAGCACACAGTACAGTCCTGGGTTGGGTCAGCAGAAGGACGAGACCAGTATGGCATCAGTTATGCTGACAGCCTTATATGGCAGAGAGGCAGGGTTGGGGAAGGTGCGGGTTTGAGTCCCGCAGGTGACCCAGAGAAAGGGATGTGGGCCGGCAGTGGGGTGGGCCTTGCACCTCGAGTGGGACAAGGGCGTGGCCCTAAGAAGTGACCTGACACTTGTTCATAGGGACCTCTCTGTGCAGGTGGAGACACCTGTGTCCAGGGTCACGTCCTGCTGCATGGGGCCCGACCTCTGCGTGACCTCTGCAGGCCATCCTGAGTGGGAGTATATTGTGTCAGGAGCCCCAGGCAGGACACAACCTCCGGGTTTGGGGAGGACACCCAGGAGGCCTTGGAGGTCAATTCTGGTGGGGGAGGGTTGAGGGTTCAACTCTGCCGCTGTAAGGGCGGTGTCCACACATGGAGGGGGCGGTGTTATCAGTTTACCTGAGAAAACACACTTTCAGGTCCCCCTTGCATTATGGGAAAATCCTGTTTCTAACATGTGGGTGTTCAGGTAGCTGGAAGTGCTCCGGCCTTACTCTGTGGCTGGGCCCATGCTCCTGCAGCACCCGAGGACTGACTGCAGCGCCGTTTGCTTCACCTGGCAGGTCCCAGCCTTGGGGCGAGGGAGATCGGGCCATGGCCTCTGTGTCCAGGACTGCAGTCAGGCAGTGCCCGGCCACCGGCCCCATGGGGCTGTTCACAGTGCGATGACAAATCCAAACGGATTCTGTCCTGTGCTGTTGGGGATGAGCCCTGGGTCTGCCTCTGGACCGTCCCTGTGTGGGGTTGTTTGTGCCCTCATTTACACTCCACGGCCCCCACGAGGTCACCTGGGGTCCCAGAATCACCTGGGTAAGCAGACAGGGTCTCTTGGTAGAAATGGAGATTCCCTGAGGTGTCAAGTTGTTGATATGATGAATTTTTTTAAATTGTGATTAAAATATATGTAAAATAAAATTCACCATTGACCATTAACCTGAACAACACAGTGGTATTGATCACATTCACAATGTTGAGCCAGCACCACCTCCATCTGGTTGTAAAACATTCTCATCCCTCCAGAAGGAGACCCCTCCCCCTCCCCTAGTCCTTGGCACCACTAACTCCCTCCTGTTTCTGTGGCTTTGCCTCTAATGGACATCTCATATAAATGGAATCATACAGTTTGTGATTGTTCTTGGCTGAATGTTTGTGTCCCTCCAAAAATTCACATGTTGACATTCTTACCCCCAAGGTGATGGTATTAGGAGGTCGTGCCTTTGGGAAGTGATTAGGTCATGAGGGTGGAGCCCCTATTATGGGATTAGTGTCCTTATAAAACAGACCTCAGAGAGCTCCCTCACATCTTCTCCATGTGAGGACACAGGGAGAAGATGTCACATACAACCAAGAAGAGAGCCTCACCAGAAACTGACCGTAGTGGCACCCTGATCTCTGACTTCTGTCCTCCAGAGCTGTAGGAAATACATTTCTGTTGTTGAACACCCCAGCCTGGTAGTTTCTTATGGCAGCCCAAGCAGACTAAGACAGTGTCCTTCTGTGTCTGTATTCTCTCACTGAGCATTGTGTTCTTGAGGTTTGTCAACATTGTAATGAGTGTCAGTGCTTCACTCCTTTTCATGACTGACTAATATTCTATTGTGTATATTGGACCACATTGTGTGTATCTGTTCTCTATTTACCAGTTGATGGTCATTTGGGTGGTTTCCACATTTTGGCTGTTGTGAGTCATGCTGCTATGAACATGCATGTACAAGTGTTTGTG
>NC_041228.1:28136217-28142575 GCF_002837175.3 Physeter macrocephalus | reverse complement strand
CTGCAGTCAGGCAGTGCCCGGCCACCGGCCCCATGGGGCTGTTCACAGTGCGATGACAAATCCAAACGGATTCTGTCCTGTGCTGTTGGGGATGAGCCCTGGGTCTGCCTCTGGACCGTCCCTGTGTGGGGTTGTTTGTGCCCTCATTTACACTCCACGGCCCCCACGACGTCACCCGCGCTCCCAGGAATCACCTGGGCAAACAGACAGGGTCTCTTAGCAGAAATGGAAATTCCCTGAGGTGTCAAGTTGTTGATATGATGAATTTTTTTAAATTGTGATTAAAATATATGTAAAATAAAATTCACCATTGACCATTAACTTGAACAACACAGTGGTATTGATCACATTCACAATGTTGAGCCAGCACCACCTCCATCTGGTTGTAAAACATTCTCATCCCTCCAGAAGGAGACCCCTCCCCCTCCCCTAGTCCTTGGCACCACTAACTCCCTCCTGTTTCTGTGGCTTTGCCTCTAATGGACATCTCATATAAATGGAATCATACAGTTTGTGATTGTTCTTGGCTGAATGTTTGTGTCCCTCCAAAAATTCACATGTTGACATTCTTACCCCCAAGGTGATGGTATTAGGAGGTCGTGCCTTTGGGAAGCGATTAGGTCATGAGGGTGGAGCCCCTATTATGGGATTAGTGTCCTTATAAAAGAGACCTCAGAGAGCTCCCTCACATCTTCTCCATGTGAGGACACAGGGAGAAGATGCCACGTACAACCAAGAAGAGAGCCTCACCAGAAACTGACCGTAGTGGCACCCTGATCTCTGACTTCTGTCCTCCAGAGCTGTAGGAAATACATTTCTGTTGTTGAACACCCCAGCCTGGTAGTTTCTTATGGCAGCCCAAGCAGACTAAGACAGTGTCCTTCTGTGTCTGTATTCTCTCACTGAGCATTGTGTTCTTGAGGTTTGTCAACATTGTAATGAGTGTCAGTGCTTCACTCCTTTTCATGACTGACTAATATTCTATTGTGTATATTGGACCACATTGTGTGTATCTGTTCTCTATTTACCAGTTGATGGTCATTTGGGTGGTTTCCACATTTTGGCTGTTGTGAGTCATGCTGCTATGAACATGCATGTACAAGTGTTTGTGGATGTGTGTTTTCCTTTCTCTTGGGTTTATACGTAGGCGTGGGATTGCTGGGTCTTGTAGTGACTCCATGTTTGACATTTTGAGGAACTGCCAGACTGTCTTCCAAACTGGTGGCACCATTTCACATTCCCACTAGTGGTGTTTGAATGTTCCAATTTCTTCCCTTTTTATCGTCTGTCTTTTGGATTCTAGCACCTTAGTGAGAATGAAATGCTATGTCATGGGTGTTCTGTCAGCCCATCAGACCCTCACCCCTTTTATATCAAGTATGTTGTAATGCTCCCCTCACTTTCTGAAATCAGATGCAGAGATAAGATAATCCCTCTACACATATAATTTAAGTATAATTATGTATATGTGCATATGCATCTCTAGTTACAATAGAGAGAATTAAAGATAAATATATTTTATTGAAATAATACATAATTTAATAGGTGAATGCTTGGCTTCAACTACACTAAGTAATCAGATGTTTGCTTAAATTTTTCTTCAATTTAGATTTAAGAAAAGGCAGGTAACATTCAACATGATTCAAACTTTATACTTAATGTTTTTAAATGAGGACAAATAGGCATTGTTGTATAGAATTCTAATTACTTTGGTGACAGCAATCCTAGTGCATTTACTGACAATTCAGAAACTCTGAGGCACTTTACCAGGGGATTTGATTTTCCAAAATGTCAGAGAATTCTTGGTAAAGTTCTGAATATCTGTGAGAACAAGCTTTCCTAGCATCACATGGTTCTTCTATTCCTGCAAAATTCAGTATATCTTAAAGCCATATAGAAATAACTTGTGTGTAAAGCAGAAAAGAGCCAGACTCTCAGCTCAGAAAATCACAAGCAGGTCCTTCCCAGGAAGGGCGTGCAGGCACAGGACAGTGACTAAAACAATTGTCAAATACATAGTTCTATAAGATCAGTGATTGTAATAGTATAACTCTAGATATGGGAAGACGCTACAAGAGGGAACAATTTCCTGGACCATAACAGACTAGTAGGACAGGCGACGCAGTGGCTTTGGGCTACTGTTAGCAGGACCTAGTCCAGTAACAGCACATGGAGTGGCCTATCAACAAAATCCTCACCTGAACTGGGAATGACTATTCCTAGCGCATGGGATAAATTGGTCCTGAAATGCCTCTTAAACATTGGTCAAAATTAAGACCCAAAGAGAGGGGATTGTAACCTAAAGAAAGTTGCCCACGATTCAGTTCTGCAAGAATTAAGTCATCAACCACCACAATCGCTGACTTACAGGACACCCTGAAAGGAATTCAGGGCAAAGATCAGGATGAGGCACTTTGTACTCTGGGCCAGAACTGGCCCTCAGAGAGTTCGATATTTTCAGGAGAAAATTTTTATGAACCTGGATTCTTGCCTCTTCCCACATATAGAAAAGCACTAAAACCATGAAGGTATCTATCCCTGCTGAATAGCAGTAAGCTCCTACAAAGCTGTGTGCTTGGTTGCACGTACCCCTTCATCATATTCACACAAATGGGTCACTTATTCAATACAAGAAGTTCTTTTCATCTTTCACGTAGAGAAAAACCAGTCATGAACAGCATTTCACAGAAGAGCAAACTGAATGGGCCAATCGACAGTGGTGAGATGGTCCTCGACATGCGCCGTGTCCTACATGGTCTGAGGTCCCACGTGGCTCTCCTTTCGCCCACTGTGTAGGGGGAAGGTGAACCAGAATGTCCAGTCCTGTGTGTCTGACATATCCCTGCTGGCCCCCCTGGATATGAGGCTCCCGGTGGGAGAAAGCGCAGCCCCTCAAGTCCTTCTCTTTGGTCTCAGGTGCAGGGACCAGCCCTCTGTGGCCCAGATGCCTTGGTGAAAGCAGGCACTGGCAGGGGCACCCCCGCTGAAGCAGCAGAAGAGGAAGGTCACCGTCACCACGGAGGTGACCCTCTTCAAGAAGTACTTGCTCGGGGGAAGTACTCTGCGCAGGTGCAGCCACTGTGCAGTTGCGGACGTGGGAGATGCTGGGGCACGTGGTGGGGAAGGGAAGCTCCACACAAGGCAGGGTCGGTGGCTCGAGCCCGTGGCAGCACTGCAGCCCTGGGGTGCCCTGCCCGCTAAGAAGCCATGTAACCTGATCACGTGAGTGTGTACCACACCTGATCTCAGACAAGTGTGCTCACTGCTGACCCATCACATGTGCCTGATGTGACGCACACAGCTGTGCTCACCTGCTCACTGCAGGCCCGTCACATACACTTCCTCACACACCCACTCCCTGCTGCCTGTCGCCCCCAGTCCACGTTGGTCAAGCCCTCTAAGGAGCTCGGGATTGCCCTGCTGGGCCTCATCAGCTGGTCCAGTAATGCCGCTGCGAAGGGGAGCCTCACACGGGTGCTTCATGGTGTCCTTCACGCTCGGGTCCTGAACCACACTCTCCTGCCCAGTCAGTTTCCAAGAGACCAGGTGGGCTCAGACCTCTTCGAGGGGCTGGCTGAGGTAAGGGGCTTGCTTGTTTCCTGGGCAACATTACAGTTATCTCAGCCTGAAGGGGGATCGTGTACCCCTGAGGGAAAGAGACATCCACGTTCTGATCCCAGGGGCTCAGGACATGACCTCATTTGGAAGTAGGGTCTGGTCGTGTAACTAGGGGAGACAGGGGCCTTAAGGTGGTCCCAATCCTGTGTAACTGCGTACTTACATGATGAGTGGAGACACAGACACAGAGGGGAAGCCACATGAAGATGAAGGCGGACATGGGAGGGGTGAAGCCATAAGCCCAGGGATGCCTGGAGCCCCAAGAAGTTGGAAGAAGCAAGAAGGACCGTCCCCTGGAGCCTCAGCACTTTCCAACTAAACAGTTAGTATGAGTGCACCTGAACTGAAGACAGCACCTTGGTCCCTGACCAGTGTGTCTTGCCCGCTTGGCACGGTGCAGAGCAGCTCTCACGAGACGCTGACGAGCAAGTTGGTTTCCCATGAGACCGTAGGACGCTGGTCCTGTAAACAGGCATGCCCATCTCACCCTCCCTCCTGGGCTCTGGTCACATAGGGCAACTGTGCACCCTGTACGGCTGGGCTTTCAGCCTCTGCACAGGACCCCTTGGTGTTAGTTTAAAGTTCAACTTACAGCCCAAGAATGATGGAAGGTGAGATCCTCATCAGCCCTGTGCGGTGCAGGCAGGGAGACACAATTAATTATAGAGTTAAAAGCAGGGAGGGTAAGGGTGACTCAGCCACTGGAAAGGAGTGAAGCACTGACACAGGCTATGATGTGGATGAACCTCGAACACATGATGCTCAGTGAGAGAAGCCAGACAGAAACAGACAATTAGTGGATTCCACTTACATGAGACATCCAGAACAGGCAAGCCCACAGAGACAGAAAATGGACCCCTGTGCGGCTGGGCTTTCAGCCTCTGCACAGGACCCCTTGGTGTTGGTTAAAAGTTCAACTTACAGCCCAAGAATGACGGAAGGTGAGGTCCTCATCAGCCCCGTGCGGTGCAGGCAGGGAGACACAATTAATTACAGAGTTGAAAGCAGAGAGGGTAAGGGTGACTCAGCCATGGAAAAGGAGTGACGCACTGACACAGGCTATGATGTGGATGAACCTCGAACACATGATGCTCAGTGAGAGAAGCCAGACAGAAACAGACAATTAGCGGATTCCACTTCCATGAGACACCCAGAACAGGCAAGCCCACAGAGACAGAAAATGGACTGGGGATTCCGGGGCTGTGGGAAATGAGGGGTGACCTGTAAAGAGTGGGCTTCTGGGTAGATGATGGAAATGTTGTCAAATGCATTGTGCTGGTGGCTGCACAACCCTGTGAATATGCAAAACACCACCGAGCTTAATACTTAAGTGTGTTAACTAACTGTGTGGTAAATAAATTCAATATCAATAAAGCTGTTACCAAAAGTGAAAACCGGGAGGCCTCCAGGCCAACCTCCAGAATGTGGCCCCACAGGTGCGGGGTCGGACAGGACCTTCGTGTCTGAAAGCCCCGTGTGTACAACCAGGTGGTCTGAGGGTACCTTAGGAAATTCTCCCTGTGGCGTCAGAAGCGTGGGGCGCTAGTGTGGCCAGGCCTCAGGCAGAGAGGATGGGTTCCGTGGCCTTGCTTTCTTCTCTTAGGGACTGTAGCATCGTCTCCATCGAAGGAGGTGGGTCAGCTTGAAGCCCGGTTCCCTCTTCTGCACGTTTCTTCTTTCTCTCCCAGCGACGGTGCCGGCCGAGCTGTGCCAGAGCCACCAAGGCAAAAGCGTCGTGCACAGAATGACTGAGAACTTTGACCAGGTGCCGTGGACTCCTCAGAGGCAGTGACCCAGGACTGAGGTCCCCGAGCATCCTTCTGAGTGTCGTGGTCCCGGTGCCCCTCTCACGGGAGTTGCTGTCAGGCTTGATGGTTGAAGCAGCCATGGTATCGAGATTTCACTGGTAGAAACTATTCCTTTTCTTCCCTGGGAGAAGCAGGTCTCCTTCTACTTTGTAAGGGAGACTCCCTTTTTAATAAACAAAAATGATAAGCTGTAAGTACATATTAAGGATTAGGTTATATACATGTAAAGAATAATCATAAAGATCAAGAAACAGAACATGATGAGTGGACACCCAGGAGTGCCCTTCCCTCGTCACAGTGTCCTCCCCACCGTGAGGTAGCTGTTCTCCTGATTTTGTCTCAGTGACTTGTCCTCAGGGTTTACACCCAGGCACGCATCCCTACACAACGCAGCCCAGCTTTGCCTAGTTCCAGTCGGTAAGTGCATGTACCATGCATGCTGCTTTATTACTCTTGATGGCTCAGCATTGTGTCCATGAGATTCTTTCATCTTGTGAAGAGAGTATATTTTAAAATAATTTTTATAGTTTTACTACCTTTAAACAAAATGTACTCCATTGCTGTGGAATATTCCTTCATAGGAGCGTGCATGGTTCATTTCTGCATCTCCCTGTGATGGCCTTCAGGTTCTTTCAGGTTTGGCTCCTGCGGCTGCAGAGTCCAGGTCCGTGTGTACTGGTGCAGGGCCGGTGGGTTTGTGTTCAGCTGGGAGGAGCCCTGTGGGTCTGTGTGCACGGACTTCACTCTCTGAGACTCGATTTTTTCAGAAGTGGTTGCATCCCCCCGCTGCATACCAGGCTTTCCATTGCCCCACAGCCTGCTAATATTTGATACTATGTCTTTCATGTCTGCCATTCTGGTAGCTGTATGCACAGTATTTTTCTTATGGTTTCAATCCCTTGGTTGTTAGTGAAGTTGTGCATCTTGTGGTA
>NC_041228.1:28128508-28136040 GCF_002837175.3 Physeter macrocephalus | reverse complement strand
ACAGTCCCCATTAAACACTCACTCCCCATTCTCCCTCCCTCAGCCCCTGGCACTCAACATCCTATTTTCTGTCTCTATGTTTCCGACCACTCTAGGGGCCTTGTATGAGTGGATCAAGCACTGTTTGTTTTTTCTGTGTCTAGCTTACATCACTGAGCATAATGCCCTGAAGGTCCATCCTTGCTGCAGCCTGTGTCAGAATTGCCTTTCTTTTTAGGTTGAATAACATTCCCTTGTATTGATGGACCGTGTTTTTCTTCTCCATTCATCCATTAGTGGACACATGTAATATCTACATTCATTTCTCCTGTCATAATATTTGTGGAATGACGTCAGAATGTCCTATGAATGAAAAGTCATTTGCCATTAACTTTTTTCTCAAACTTTTTATTGTGAAAATCATCAAAGCTAAGAAAAAGGGAAAATTACAGGTCAGCTTCACTTGTGTTCAGGAATTAATGCATTACTGTTTCACTTTATTCCTTGTGTTTGTGCTATGTGTGTGCATGTGCCTGTTTGCATACATATGCTGTGCATGTGCATAGGTATGTGCACTTGCACACGTTAGTGTGTGCATGGGTACAGGCGTGCGTGTGTGTTCATATGCTAGTGTGTGAATATATTTGTGCTGTGCATATGCATATGTTTGTGTGTGTGCTGTGCCTGCCTGTGCGCATAACTGTGTGTTTTCTGGAACCACTTGCAAGTTGGTTGCAGACTGAATTGTGCCCCAGATATGTCCACACACACCTGCTCTAACAATCCTGCATAACCACATAAAGATCAGAGATCTCAGGGATTTAAATGGATGAAGCAGGATGTCCTGACACAGAGTCTGTCTTCCAATGACTGTCACTGTCTCAATAACATCCTTCACACCTTCTTTCAGCCCCATTCAGGGTCCACCTTAGACCCCATTACATTCAGTCACCTGCCCCGGGTCCCCTATAAGCTACAATGTCACAGTTGGAGAGCCTGGCCAGGGCTGGGGGTGCCCCTCCTGTTGGCCTGGCCTCCAGTCCCTGAACGTGGCTCCTGTGTTCCCATCTCTCAGCCAGGCCCCAACTTGCATGTGGCCACCATCTCTTTCCTCACACGGTCCCATCGCCCAGTCAAGGGAGTTCATTCTCCCCAAACTCAACATCAGGAGTGGGAGCGTGACTGTCCCCACTGGTCACCTTCACGTGAGACTCTGTGCTGTTGCAGGAGCAGGCGCCCTGCCCTCGGGGGTGGGGCACTGGAGGGTGGCATGCGGTCCACGATTGCCTCTTGGGACCCTGGCTGAGGCGAGCCAGTTTGCAAGGAGTTCCGCGGTGGGTTCTCTCCAACGGCTTCTGTGTCCCTACCTCTCCCCGTGCCTCCCCTCGAAGAGAGCGCGGTCTTCGCTTCCCGGGACGGGAGCCATGGGAGCCGTCAGCCACTGCCCCCTGTGCACACACACACACACGCACACTCTGCAGGGAAGCAGGACCTGAGTGCAGGGCTCTCAGTGGCGCTGAGCGCCCCACCCGGAATCCCCCAGCGTAATGGACAGACAGATTCTCCCAGCCCGGACCATTCAGGACTATCCTGCCTGGGCCTGCTGTGTGGCCGCGTTCTTCTGGAAGCCTGGGAGACTGGAATCAGGCCACTTCTTGTCTGTTCTGGCATCAGACTGGGCTGCACTCTAAGAAGATCTGGGATCACACGTGGATCCTGACCATCAGGTGGCCACAGAAAGTGGTAACATTTTTGTTTTGCTTGCTGAAATGTTTAATGACAAAGATTTTGTTCAGTTTCCTGTTGTGGGTGTCCAATGATGAGAGACCATAAGTCTGATCTGTACCTCCTATGAGATCAGCCCTAAGCTAGTTTAAACATGATCAAGTTCTGTCTACGCTGTAGACTTAGACCTCTCCATGTCCTGTCTACTGTTTATGTTTAGAGCTGACCATGTGTTGTCTATAATAAGAAGATTTAGACCTGACCATGTTCTGTGTATGTTAGGAGTATGGGGACCTGGGTAGAAACCCGGCCTGGCCTCAGTACTGGGAAGCTCCGTGCCTGCATCTGAAGGTCAGTGCTTAGATAGCTGGGGTCTGGAGTTGAGGTGGGCTTGTCTAGGTAACACTCTCTCTTCTGAGTGTGGTAACCTGATCCTCCCAAGAGTCAGTGCTATGGTCGGGGCCTTAGTGTTTATTCCTGCACGGTTCACCTTCCCTGGGGCTCGTGGAGAATCCTCAGTAGGGCTAACTGCCGATTATTCCAATTTGCCAGCACGTGCATGGTGCGTAGGGAGGCAGGTTTAACTAGTGAATTGATTGCAGGGCACGCAGAGCGGGCAAAAGGCCGATGGGCAACAGCTGAGGCTGCTGCTGAGCTGTCCTTCCAGTCTACCGTCCCTACTCAGCAGCGTCCAGAGCTGCCCCTCGGCTTTCAGCCCTGCTATCCTCTGAGTTTTCTCAACAAGTAAGTGAGACAAGAAAGGACTGTGCCTGCCAGAATCAAGGTCGTGTGTTCAACTCTAGCATGAAAGTTTTAAAACAGTTCAAACCACACAGAACCAAAGTGAGAAGAGGAGGACTTCTCTGGGACAAGTGTGGGGATAGGAGACCCCCCTTACACTTTTTCCCATTCCAGGAGGTCCCAGGGACCCAGCTTGTTTCCACATTAGGGAAGCCAACAGCAGAGCCATGGGTTCTGACCAAGGGGACGTGTGACCCCAAGTGCATGGTCTGGGGAGGTGAGGTCACCCTGAGACTGTGGACATGTGATCCAGGTGGAGGGGTCTGTGTAGGAGGGGTCACCTGTTGAGAGAGAACGTGTGACTTTAGGTGCAAGGTCTGGGGAGGTGGGGTCACCGTGGTGAGTGTGGATGTGTGACCCCAGGTAGAGGGTGTGGGGACTGTGTGGGTCTCACCACATCTGCATGGGTCAGGATCACATGTATGGGGAGACCACATATGTGCTCTTTGCCTGCAGTGTGTCTTTTCCCCTTTGAGATTTCCAACCTCTGCATTAAGGGTGTTGCCCTGATTAACCTGTGGTTCCTTTTCTTCCCTTAATCTTGTCACATTCATATGAGGTCAGGCATGTTTGAGTGGGTTGCTGCTCTGTGTTCTGGTGAGTGACAACACTTGGTGGTATCATATTAATATCATAGCATCACATATGTCTAATCTATGGGGGTCACCACTGCCTGGGTCCCCCTGCACAGAGGTCAGGTGAGGACAGACTAGCCCCCCCTGAGAATGGTCTCCCACGTGCTCTGTGAGGGTACCGTGATGGCCCCTAAGGTAGGGGACTGTGTCTGGGCCTCCGACATTTGTGATGAAGGGTAGTCGAAATGGAATGACAATTAACAAGACATTATTTTAAGAATTTATTTATTTATTTATTTATTTATTTGCGGTATGCGGGCCTCTCACTGTTGTGGCCTCTCCTGTTGCGGAGCACAGGCTCCGGACACGCAGGCTCAGCGGCCATGGCTCACGGGCCCAGCCGCTCCGCGGCACGTGGGATCCTCCCGGACCGGGGCATGAACCCGCGCTCCCTGCATCAGCAGGTGGACTCCCAACCACTGCGCCACCAGGGAAGCCCAAGAATTTATTTTAAGTGAAATAAAACACAGGTCACATACCATTTACCATCATCACCATTTTAAGTGCACGTTTCTGAGGCATCAGATCTAGTCACTTTCTTGTGGAGCCATCACCACCATGCCTAGAAATTTCATCTTGCAAAACCAAAATTCCACAACCAGGAAAGCCTCCCTCCCGATCCCCGCCCACCGCCCCTGGCACCGATTTGCATTTCAGTCCCTGAGTTGTGGACTCCAGGGCCCCCACATGAGTGGAATCCTGCAGTGTTTGCTGAAAGGTCATTTTGGAAGAGCTGACTTTCAGTCTGAAGCTTTTCCTGTTTGCATCTGAAGAATCAGCATTTAAGGAGCGGGTGTATGAGGAAGGGAGTGTATGAGGGGCAAAGGTGTGCGGAGTACAGTTGAGCCAGAACCTTACCAGTTGCCTTTTGTGTCCTCTGGTCCCATCTCTTGGCCTGTGCCTCACCTGCATCATCACTGTCCCCGCTGGCACCCCTGGCTGTTGTGGTCTGAGTGAGATTCCCCTGGTGCCCCTGCTCTCCTCCCCTCCTCCTGCTGGTTGGCGAGGGAACTGCTTGCTATGTGGTCTCTACTGCTGAGGCACGGAAGACCCTGTAGCATGGACCTGCAGAGTTTGGGGTGTGGTCCCCAGAGCATGGGTACCACATAGGACACAACATCGGGGCCTGACAAGTGTTAGGTAGCCTCATCACTGACAGGGAATGTTGCCAAGATCCTGCTCAGGAAGGCGTGGTCGGTGGCCTGGGACCCCAGAGGCCCCATTTCTATCCTGGAGCTTGGAGAGTGCATCCCCATGGGCTCCAGATTCACTCCATATCTCAGCCATATCCCTCTGTCCTGTCTTTGAACTCAGGAAAATGAGCTCTCTTGTCCATAACTTTGGCCTTGTCCTGTTGGTATTAGGATTTTTTAATTTAGGCGTCCTGGGATAGTAGCTGTTTTTAGGCCTGAGAAGGAACAGCTCAGGAGTGTACAACAATTTCAGATGAAACTAATATTCAATGACTATCTCTAACTCCTCAGTTGTTGACTTCTATTAGTCATTATTCTCCTGGTTTTAGCTCTCATGTGGGGATTACAGAGGAGTCTATATTTAAAGCTTCATAATCTGTGTATTTGTAACTTCAGTATCATTACTGACCCATCGTTTTTATGGTTTGGGAAGAGTTATTGATTTCATGTATCATGTAAAGGATTCACCATGATGATAGGGCCATTAAGATACAATAATGGATGCGAAATTGTTCACATTTTCTCTACCTGTGCATCTATTGTATGTATATGAGTTAGTTTAGTTGTCAATATTAGTGAAATAATGTAGAGGACTAGAGAACTTATTTTAAAAATCACTATTAATGTGTGATGATGAAAATGTAAATGTTCTTCCATAATCGGTGATGTTGTATCTTGAGAGCCTAGGTGAAATTGATATGCCTTAGTGATATACAGGATTTTAGCCTCTGATTTAACTTTGACAAAGCTACATCACTTATTACTTTTATCTCATTTATTGAGAAAGATATAATTGTTATGGTGTTGGCTTGAAAGTGGTTGAAAAGTACTTGACACCTTCCTTATTTTACATTTACATAGGTAGGATCTTGAAACATGGGATATGTTGGAGGGCATTCGTGTAACCATTCTAGGTTAGGAGTTGCAGTTTCCAGTGCTAAGACTTCTTGTTTAGACGCAAATGCTTTTCAAAGTATGAAGATTATTATTAGCATTACTGCTGCTACTGAGATGAGTGAGCCGAAAGACAAAATATTTCATGTTGTGTGTGCCTCAGAGTACTGAGACTAACGTAATGACATCCCTGAGAGGCCAGAAAGTGCTGCGGGAAGTCATATTTACTACTACAGATATACTTGTGAAGTGAAATTTTGCTCATGCTGAGTTAGCTGTATAACCTGAGAATAGTGGGAATTAGTGTAGAAAGCCTCCTATAATAGTGAAGACTGCTCCCATGGTCATTAGGTCATGGAAGTGTGCTACTACATAATATGTATCCTGGAGGACAATGTCCGGGGATGAGTTGGCTAAGATGATTCCTGTCAAACCTCCTACTGTAAAAAGAAAAACTAAAGCCTAAAACTCATAATATATTGGAGGTCATATAATATTACCTCTGTGAACAGTTGCTAACCAGGGACTTCCCTGGTGGCGCAATGGTTAAGAATTCGCCTGCCAATGCAGCAGACGCAGGTTCGAGCCCTCGTCTGGGAAGATTCCACCTGTCGCGGAGGAAAAAGCCCGTGCGCCACAACTACTGAGCCTGCCCTCTAGAGCCTGCAAACCACAACTACTGAAGCCCACGCGCCTAGAGGCCGTGCTCTGCAACAAAGGAAGTCTTTGCAATGAAAAGGCCGTGCACCGCAACGAAGAGTAGCTGCCGCTCACTGCAACCAGAGAAAGCCCACTCCTGTAGGGGTAGAAGTAATTACGGTAGCTTTTGCAAGTGTGCTCCTGAGTGGACAGCTATCGCTATGGTAAATATATGATGGACCCACAAGACAAATCCTAGAAAGACAGTGGACATAACTGATACTATTCCCAAATAGCTGAAAGGCACTTTTTGTCCTAAATAGTATGTAATGATGTGTGAGTTTATAACAAACACTGGTAG
The DNA here is from genome assembly GCF_002837175.3 of Physeter macrocephalus. NCBI lineage: Eukaryota > Metazoa > Chordata > Mammalia > Artiodactyla > Physeteridae > Physeter > Physeter macrocephalus. Next base: position 28,129,813 of record NC_041228.1, on the reverse strand, counting down.
GCCATGAATACAGATTTCAGGGTGACCAAAGAATCAAAATAGGTGTTGGTATAGGATTCGGTCTCCTCCTGCAGTGTCAAAGAAAGTAATGTTGAGATTTCTATCACTTAACAGTATGGCAATTCTGGCTGCTCAGACTGAGAGTGGTAATTATAGTAATATGGCTATAGTTGGGGAAGATTGAACAAATAATGGTGTTTGGTATTGGGATATGACTGCTGGTTTTGTATGAAAGACTATAGTAATAAAAGTAATAGCACCAAGAATTGAAGAGACACCTGCTAAATGCAAGGAGTAAATGGTTAGGTCGACGGAAGCTCCTGCGTGGGTCAGATTGCAGGCTAGATCTGAATACACGATACACTGGTACCAGAACCAGCTTCTACTATTGGTGATATGAGTAGGGGTAAGAATGATGGGGGAAGTAGTCAAAAGTTTACATGATTTATTCAGGGAAATGCTACCTCAGGTGTCTGAGTTATTAGTGGCCCAAGTGAGTTTTCAAACCCTGCAGTATAATGGGTACAACTATAAAGAAAATTATTACCAGTGCAGGGACTCTTATGACCACGTTACAGATTTGTGCATCTCCAAGTAGCGCTCCAGGTTAGCATAGCTCAGCCTGGATTAATATATTTAAGGTGCTGCCTGCTACTCCAGCTCAAGCACTAAATAGTAATTATAAAATTATATCTTTGTGATTTGTTGAAAATCATCAGCAGTGTATGAACAGAGGTAAAATGACTGAGCTAGCATTCGACTGTAAATCTAAAGACAGAGATTGAGCCCTCTTTCTCGCAAGCCCTGTGGTGAATCAACAAATTGAATTGTAACTTCAGAGAAGCAGCCTCAATTCTGCCAGTGATTTTCCTGCCTTTTTTTTTTTTTTGTTTCTCAAATGTAGGAGAAGTAGACTGGAGCCGGTTGACTAGAGGATTTGTCAAATGTAGGAGAAGTAGACTGAAGCCGGTTGACTAGAGGATTTGCCTGTTAACTAAAGTTTCCTGGGGTTAAAACTCATCAGTCTCCTAAAGGTTTGGCTTAATTACAATGTTTGCTTTACATTCAATTGATGTAGGATAAAGTCTTGCAATCCTTATTTTTAGGAATTAAGTAAATTTTACTTGTTTAGGGTTTTGAAAGCTCTTGGTGTGAACTAACCTTAATTCCTAGTCCAGCACCGATAGAATGATAGAATGGGTGTTATGTGTAGTAATCGTCTGGGTATTATGACTGGTAATGACAGGAAGGTTATTTCTTTGAATGTTCAAAGTGTTTTGTTTTTGTGTTGTTTAATGAAGGGAA
>NC_041228.1:28126833-28127954 GCF_002837175.3 Physeter macrocephalus | reverse complement strand
TAGCATCAGGTCTGCTGTTCATGGGATGCCTTGTGTGACTTCAGGCACTCAGAAGTGAAATGGGGAAAGTCCTACTTTTGTGACAAGGGCGATTGTCATGAGGGTGGATGCTGCTGGATTAAAGATTTTATTCATTGTGTACCTTGACCAGAGTATATTAGATTAATGATAATAGCCGTTGTAAGTAGTACAACCTTACTATATAGCATGTGGTGTAATGTGGTAGCATGGAGAATGTAAAATTCTTAGGAAGAATTCAATTCCAGGAATAAGAGCATTGAAACGTCTATGATTTACTCTATCAAAGTAACTCTTTTGTCAGACATATTTCTTAAGTTTGTGGTGGGTTGCCTGGTATGATGACAGGTATTGAAAACTGTCATATAATCAGGCTAATATTAGTAGTAAAAAAATTTTTGTAAGAGATATATACGTTTATCATATCAAAATTGTGTGTAGGATGCTCAAATTCATAGAAAGGAGATTGTTAGATGTGTTTTAATGATGACTTCGGGTGTATATAATTCTGGCACCTAGGGATTGTCGAATGCTCCTAAAAATGGATTGGTGTGGAAAAGTTTATTATAAGGAAATTGACATATTCTCTAGGAAGGACAGGGTGAGTGGGCCTGCTAGATTTTCTACATTGAAGGCATATACAGGTTTTGATTCTACTTCTGTTAAATCAAGTGAGGCGTCATTGGATTTCTGCTACTGCGGAGATAATAAAATTCTGGGTAGGGGTCAGGAGAAAATTAGTCATAGGTGTTCTTGTGTAATAATTAGTCTTGAAAGTGTAAATGATCCATTTATCAGTAAGACTGAGAATAGAATAACTGCTACATTACTTCATATGCGATTGTCTATGCTACTGTCCCTAGAGCTCCAGTGAGTGAGTATTTTGAATGTGAAGCTCATCCAGAACTGAGTATGGAATAAATGGCTAGGTGTGATATACCTAATAAAAATAATATGCCTACATTTATATTAATTAGTGGATAAGATATGGGAAGAGGAATTCATGTTGTGAGAGCCAGGGTTAAGGCTAGCATTGGGGCAATAATATATAATTTGATGATCTTGATGGACATAGTGGTTCTTTAATAAGTAATTTGAATGCC